>NW_027182827.1:1085000-1315000 GCF_041146395.1 Eulemur rufifrons | reverse complement strand
AATTAGGATTGGGGTTAGAGTTAGGGTGAGGTATAGGGGTTAGGTTTAGGGGTTAGTTTTAGGGTAAAAGGATAGGATTAGGGTTACGGGTTGGGCTTAGGTTTAGGGTTAAAGTTTACTGCTAGGGTTAGGGATAGGGTTCAGGGTTAGCTTTAGGGGTTCTGGTTAGGGTTAGGGGTTAGGTTAGTGTCAGGATTACGTCTACTCATGAGGGTAAGGTTTAGGGTTAGCTTTAAGAGCTAGGGTTAGGTTTAATGGTTAGGATTAGGATTAGGGTTAAGGGTTAGGGTAAGGCTTAGGGGTTAGGGTGAAGGGTTAGGGTCAAGGGTTAGGGTTTTTGTTAGCCATAGCGTTGGGGTTAGAAGTAAGGGTTACTGTCAGTGTTAGGGTTGTAGGTAGGGTTACGATTAGGGTTAGCGGTTTAGAATTAGGGTTAGGGATTAGGTGTCACAGTGATGACTAGGATATAGCGTTAGAATTATGGGATAGGGGTTGTTCTCAGGAAATGGTTTATGCATTAACGTTAGGATAAGAGGATAAAGTTAGGCACACGGTGAGGTTTACGTGTTAAGGGGAGAAATAGGAACAGGGTTGGGTGTTATGTTCAGGGTTAGGGTTATCTGTTAAAGGTATTGTTTATGCTTAGCGCACGGGCCCTGTCTGCATTAGGCGGGCGGGGGGAGTTTAGGGGGCTGGGATTGTACCCGGGAACCCACTCTATCATATTCTGGGTATGGGCCCGTGGGTTTCATGCAGGACACAGTGGTAGAGCCTCCTTTCACGCATGGCATGGGAGGATTGCAGGCTTTCTAAACTCTAAGAAAGCAAGAAGTATGAGAATTAGATTTAGGGTTAGGATTACGGTTAGGGTTAAGGATGAAGTTTAGTGTTAGGGTGAGGGCTTAGTGTTAGGGCTTAGCGTTAGGGTTAAAGGTTACTCTTAGGTTTAACGGTTACACTTTGGTTTAGGGTTGAGGTTTACGGTTAGGGTTAAGATGAGGGGTTAGGGTTTGGTACAGGGTTAGGGTTAAGTGTTAGGTTTAGGGTTGAAGATTAGGATTAGGGTTAGGATTAAAGGTTAGGGTGAGAGTTAAGGCTTAAAGTTAAGGTTAAGAGTTAGGGTTTAGGGTTAGGTTTAGGGTTAGGGTTAGTTTTAGGGTTAGAGTTATGTGCTATGGTTTGTGTTAGAGGTTAGGTTTAGGTTTACTGGTCACGGTTAGGGTTACGTTTAGGGGTTAGCATTAGGGTTAGTGTTAGGGTTAGGGTTAAGGGTTAGGATTAGGGTTAAGAGTTGGAATTAGGGTTAGGGTTTAGTGTTAGGGTTATCATTAAGGATTAGGGTTAGGGTCAGGGTTAAATGCTTGGGTGCGTGTAATGGTTAGGGTCAGGGTTAAGGTTCACGCATAGGATTAGTGTTAAGGGTTACGGGTAGGTTTAGGGTTCAGGGTTAGAGTTAGCATTAGGGCTTAAGGTTAGGATTAGGCGGTAGGTTAGATTTAGGGTTAGATCTAGGCGTTAGGGTAAGGGCTAGCGTTAGGGTTAAGAGATAGGGATAGGTTTAATGCTTAGGATTAGGGTTAGGGTTTGGGGTTAAAGTAAGTGTTAGGGGTTTTTTTAAGGATCAAAGGTTAGGGTTATATTTAGCTGTAGTGTTAGGGTTAGGGATAAGGGAGCCCATTAGCATTAAGGGTCTTCCTTACTGTAGGGATAAGGGTTAGGCTTAAAGTTAAAGGTTAAGGTGAGGGTCAGTGTTAAGATTTAGGATGAGGTTTAACGGTTAGGGTAAAGGTTAAGCATTAGGGTTAGGGATTAGTGATTAGGGTTTTTGGTTAGTGTTAGGGTTAGCGGTTAGGAGTTAGTGTTTTATGAAGGGGTATGGTTAGAATTAGGATTGGGGTTAGAGTTAGGGTGAGTTATAGGGGTTAGGTTTAGGGGTTAGTTTTAGGGTAAAAGGATAGGATTAGGGTTACGGGTTGGGCTTAGGTTTAGGGTTAAAGTTTACTGCTAGGGTTAGCGATAGGTTGCAGGGTTAGCTTTAGGTGTTCTGGTTAGGGTTAGGTGTTAGGTTAGTGTCAGGGTTAGCTCTAGTCGTGAGGGTAAAGTTTAGGGTTAGCTTTAAGAGCTAGGGTTAGGTTTAATGGTTAGGATTAGCCTTAGGGTTAAGGGTTAGGGTAAGGCTTAGGGGTTAGGGTGAAGGGTTAGGGTATTTGATAGGCATAGCGTTGGGGTTAGAAGTAAGGGTTACTGTCAGTGTTAGGGTTGTAGGTAGGGTTACGATTAGGGTTAGCGGTTTTGAATTAGGGTTAGGGATTAGATGTCACAGTGATGACTAGGATATAGGGTTAGAATTATTGGATAGGGGTTGTTCTCAGGAAATGGGTTATGCATTAACGTTAGGATAAGAGGTTAAAGTTAGGCGCACGGTGAGGTTTACGTGTTAAGGGGAGAAATAGGAACAGGGTTGGGTGTTATGTACAGGGTTAGGGTTATCTGTTAAAGGTATTGTTTATGCTTAGCGCACGGGCCCTGTCTGCAGTAGGCGGGCGGGGGGAGTTTAGGGGGCTGGGATTGTACCCGGGAACCCACTCTATCATACTCTGGGTATGGGCCCGTGGGTTTCATGCAGGACACATTGGTAGAGCCTTCTTTGACGCATGGCATGGGAGGATTGCAGGCTTTCTAAACTCTAAGAAAGCAAGAAGTCTGAGAATTAGATTTAGGGTTAGGATTATGGTTAGGGTTAAGGATGAAGTTTAGTGTTAGGGTGAGGGCTTAGGGTTAGCGATTAAGGTTAGGGTAAAAGGTTACTCTTAGGTTTAACGGTTACACTTTGGTTTAGGGTTGAGGTTTACGGTTAGGGTTAAGATGAGGGGTTAGGGTTTGGTACAGGGTTAGGGTTAAGTGTTAGGTTTAGGGTTGAAGATTAGGATTAGGGTTAGGATTAAAGGTTAGCGTGAGAGTTAACGCTTAGGGTTAAGGTTAAGAGTTAGGTTTAGGGTTAGGGTTAGTTTTAGGGTTAGAGTTATGTGCTATGGTTTGTGTTAGAGGTTAGGGTTAGGTTTACTGGTCACGGTTAGGGTTACGTTTAGGGGGTAGCATTAGGGTTAGGGTTAGGTTTAGGGTTAAGGGATAGGATTAGGGTTAAGTGTTGGGCTTAGGGTTAGGGTTTAGTGTTAGGGTTAGCATTAAGGATTAGGGTTAGGGTCAGGGTTAAATGCTTGGGTGCGGGTAATGGTTAGGGTCAGGGTTAAGGTTCACGGATAGGGTTAGTGTTAAGGGTTACGGGTAGGTTTAGGGTTCAGGGTTAGTGTTAGCATTAGGGCTTAAGGTTAGGATTAGGCGGTAGGTTAGATTTAGGGTTAGATCTAGGCGTTAGGGTAAGGGCTAGCGTTAAGGTTAAGAGATAGGGTTAGGTTTAATGCTTAGGATTAGGGTTAGGGTTTGGGGTTAAAGTAAGTGTTAGGGGTTAGGTTTAAGGATCCAAGGTTAGGGTTATTTTTAGCTGTAGTGTTAGGGTTAGGGATAAGGGATCCCATTAGCATTAAGGGTCTTCCTTACTGTAGGGTTAAGGGTTAGGCTTAGAGTTAAAGGTTAAGGTTATGGTCAGTGTTAAGATTTAGGGTGAGGGTTAACGCTTAGGGTAAAGGTTAAGCGTTAGGGTTAGGGATTAGTGATTAGGGTTTTTGGTTAGTGTTAGGGTTATCGGTTAGGAGTTAGTGTTTTATGAAGGGGTATGGTTAGAATTAGGATTGGGGTTAGAGTTAGGGTGAGGTATAGGGGATAGGTTTAGGGGTTAGTTTTAGGGTAAAAGGATAGGATTAGGGTTACGGGTTGGGCTTAGGTTTAGGGTTAAAGTTTACTGCTAGGGTTAGGGATAGGGTTCAGGGTTAGCTTAAGGGGTTCTGGTTAGGGTTAGGTGTTAGGTTAGTGTCAGGGTTAGGTCTAGTCGTGAGGGTAAGGTTTAGGGTTAGCTTTAAGAGCTAGGGTTAGGTTTAATGGTTAGGATTAGGATTAGGGTTAAGGGTTAGGGTAAGGCTTAGGGGTTAGGGTGAAGGGTTAGGGTCAAGGGTTAGGGTTTTTGTTAGGCATAGCGTTGGGGTTAGTAGTAAGGGTTACTGTCAGTGTTAGGGTTGTAGGTAGGGTTACGGTTTGGGTTAGCGGTTTAGAATTAGGGTTAGGGATTAGGTGTCACAGTGATGACTAGGAGATAGGGTTAGAATTATGGGATAGGGGTTGTTCTCAGGAAATGGGTTATGCATTAACGTTAGGATAAGAGGTTAAAGTTAGGCGCACGGTGAGGTTTACGTGTTAAGGGGAGAAATAGGAACAGGGTTGGGTGTTATGTTCAGGGTTAGGGTTATCTGTTAAAGGTATTGTTTATGCTTAGCGCACGGGCCCTGTCTGCATTAGGCGGGCGGGGGGAGTTTAGGGGGCTGGGATTGTACCCGGGAACCCACTCTATCATACTCTGGGTATGGGCCCGTGGGTTTCATGCAGGACACAGTGGTAGAGCCTCCTTTCACGCATGGCATGGGAGGATTGCAGGCTTTCTAAACTCTAAGAAAGCAAGAAGTCTGAGAATTAGATTTAGGGTTAGGATTCTGGTTAGGGTTAAGGATGAAGTTTAGTGTTAGGGTGAGGGCTTAGGGTTAGGGATTAGGGTTAGGGTTAAAGGTTACTCTTAGGTTTAACGGTTACACTTTGGTTTAGGGTTGAGGTTTAAGGTTAGGGTTAAGATCAAGGGTTAGGGTTTGGTAGAGGGTTAGGGTTATGAGTTAGGTTTAGGGTTGAAGATTAGGATTAGGGTTAGGATTAAAGGTTAGCGTGAGAGTTAACGCTTAGGGTTAAGGTTAAGAGTTAGGGTTTAGGGTTAGGTTTAGGGTTAGTTTTAGGGTTAGAGTTATGTGCTATGGTTTGTGTTAGAGGTTAGGGTTAGGTTTACTGGTCACGGTTAGGGTTACGTTTAGGGGGTAGCATTAGTGTTAGGGTTAGGGATAAGGGATAGGATTAGGGTTAAGTGTTGGGCTTAGGGTTAGGGTTTAGTGTTAGGTTTATCATTAAGGGTTAGGGTTAGAATCAGGGTTAAATGCTTGGTTGCGGGTAATGGTTAGGGTCAGGGTTAAGGTTCACGGATAGGGTTAGTGTTAAGGGTTACGGGTAGGTTGAGGGTTCAGGGTTAGTGTTAGCATTAGGGCTTAAGGTTAGGATTAGGCGGTAGGTTAGATTTAGGTTTAGATCTAGGCGTTAGGGTAAGGGATAGCGTTAGGGTTAAGAGATAGGGTTAGGTTTAATGCTTAGGATTAGGGTTAGGGTTTGGGGTTAAAGTAAGTGTTAGGGGTTAGGTTTAAGGATCCAAGGTTAGGGTTATTTTTAGCTGTAGTGTTAGGGTTAGGGATAAGGGATCCCATTAGCATTAAGGGTCTTCCTTACTGTAGAGTTAAGGGTTAGGCTTAGAGTTAAAGGTTAAGGTTAGGGTCATTGTTAAGATTTGGGTGAGGGTTAACGCTTAGGGTAAAGGTTAAGCGTTAGGGTTAGGGATTAGTGATTAGGATTTTTGGTTAGTGTTAGGGTTAGCGGTTAGGAGTTAGTGTTTTATGAAGGGGTATGGTTAGAATTAGGATTGGGGTTAGAGTTAGGGTGAGGTATAGGGGTTAGGTTTAGGGGTTAGTTTTAGGGTAAAAGGATAGGATTAGGGTTACGGGTTGGGCTTAGGTTTAAGGTTAAAGTTTACTGCTAGGGTTAGGGATAGGGTTCAGGGTTAGCTTTAGGGGTTCTGGTTAGGGTTAGGTGTTACCTTAGTGTCAGGGTTAGGTCTAGTCGTGAGGGTAAGGTTTAGGGTTAGCTTTAAGAGCTAGGGTTAGGTTTAATGGTTAGGATTAGGATTAGGGTTAAGGGTTAGGGTAAGGCTTAGGGGTTAGGGTGAAGGGTTAGGGTCAAGGGTTAGGGTTTTTGTTACGCATAGCGTTGGGGTTAGAAGTATGGGTTACTGTCAGTGTTAGGGTTGTAGGTAGGGTTACGGTTAGGGTTAGCGGTTTAGAATTAGGGTTAGGGATTAGGTGTCACAGTGATGACTAGGAGATAGGGTTAGAATTATGGGATAGGGGTTGTTCTCAGGAAATGGGTTATGCATTAACGTTAGGATAAGAGGTTAAAGTTAGGCGCACGGTGAGGTTTACGTGTTAAGGGGAGAAATAGGAACAGGGTTGGGTGTTATGTTCAGGGTTAGGGTTATCTGTTAAAGGTATTGATTATGCTTATCGCACGGGCCCTGTCTGCATTAGGCGGGCGGGGGGAGTTTAGGGGGCTGGGATTGTACCCGGGAACCCACTCTATCATACTCTGGGTATGGGCCCGTGGGTTTCATGCAGGACACAGTGGTAGAGCCTCCTTTCACGCATGGCATGGGAGGATTGCAGGCTTTCTAAACTCTAAGAAAGCAAGAAGTCTGAGAATTAGATTTAGGGTTAGGATTATGGTTAGGGTTCAGGATGAAGTGTAGTGTTATGGTGAGGGGATAGGGTTACAGATTAGGGTTACGGTTTAAGGTTACTGTTAGGTTTAACGGTTCCAGTTCGTTTTGGGGTTGAGGTTTGCGGATAGGGTTAAGATGAGGGGTTAGGGTTTGGTACAGGGTTAGGGTTGTGTTAGGTTTAGGGTTGAAGATTAGGATTAGGGTTAGGATTAAAGGTTAGCATGAGAGTTAACGGTTAAGGTTAAGGGTTAGGGTTAGGGTTTAAGTTTAGGGTTAAGGGTTAGGGTTAGTTTTAGGTTTAGAGTTATGTGTTAGGGTGTGTGTTAGAGGTTAGGGTTAGGTTTATTGTTCACGGTTAGGGTTACGTTCAGGGGTTAGCATTAGGGTTAGGGATTAGGTTTAGGGTAAGTGTTTAGAGTTAGTGTTGGGCTTTAGGCTCGGGGCTTAGGTTCAGGGTCAGGGGTTAGGTTTGGTGGTAGGGCTTAGATTTAGCGGTCAGTTTAAGGGCACCCGACCTGGTTAATCTACAGTGAGAGGGGTGTGGTCAGAGTCACCACGAAAGCACAACATCATTCCCTGTGCCTTTGGACAAAACCTACATGAAGGACTCAGGCGGAGCCTCATCTAACACATGGCATGGCTGTATTATAGGCTTGCTTCACTCTGGGAATGGAAGTAGTGTGAGAATTAGGGTTACGTTTGGGGTTAGGGGTTTCGAGTTAAGGGTTAGGTTTCGAGTCAGGGTCAGGTGCTAGGGATTAGTGGTTAGGGTTAGAGTTAGTGTTAGGGGTTAGGTGTTAAGTCTCGGTTAGGAGGCCAGGGTTAGGTTTAGGGTTGGGGTTAGCATTAGGGTTAGGGGTTAGGGTTAAGGGTTAGGCTTAGGGTTAGGGTTCAGGGTTAGAGTTATGGTTTAGGGTTAGAGTCAGGGTTAAGTGTTAGGGTGAGGCTTAACAGCTAGGGTTAGGGTTAGGGGGTTAGGGATAAGGTTAGGGTTAAGGGTTAGGTTTATGGTTCAGGTTTAAGGGTAGGATTAGGGGTTAGGGTTAGTGTTAACTGTAGGTCAGTGTTGGCGTTAGATCTCTAGGCATTAGCGTATAGGTTAGGGTTACGATTAATTAGGGTTATGTTTAATGGTTAGGATTGGGATTAGCGTTAAGGGTTAGCGTTAAGCTTTAGGGGTTATGACTAAGGATCAATGGTTAGGGTTATTTTTAGGCGTAGGGTTAGGGTAAGGGTTTTAGGGTTAGTGTTAGTGTTGTTGGTAGGGTTAAGGTTAGGGTTGGCGTTTCAGAATTAGGGATTAGGTGTTATGGTTATGGCTAGGAGTTAGGGTTAGAATTACGGTATAGGGCTTGTTCTCAGGGTGTCATGCATTATCGTTAAGATAAGGGGTTAAGTTAGGGTTAGGGTGAGGTTTACGTGTTAAGGTGAGCAGTAGGATCAGGGTTAGGTGTTATGTTCTGGGTTAGGGTTATGGGTGTGGGGTAGGGTTTATGCTTAGGGCACGGGCCCTGTATGCACTAGGAGGCGAAGTTAGGGGTCTGTGATGGTCTCTGGGAACCCACTCTATCGTACGCAGTGTATGGGCCTCTGGGTTTCATGCAGGACACTGTGGCAGAGCGGGCTTTCATGCGTGGCTTAGTAGGATTGTAGGCTTTCAAAACTCTGAGAAAGCAAGAAGTCTGAGAATTAGACTTAGGGTTAGGATTACTGTACGGTTTAGTGATGAAGATTAGTGATAGGGTGAGGCTTAGGGTTAGGGGTTAGGGTTAGGGTTAGGGTTGTTGGTAGGGTGAAGGTTAGGGTTGGCATTTTAGAATTAGGGATGAGGTGTTACGGTTATGGCTCGGGGTTAGGATTAGAATTATGGGATAGGAATTCTTCTCAGGGTGTTATGCATTAAGGTTAAGATAAGGGGATAAGTTAGGGTTACGGGGAGGTTTTTGTTTTAAGGTGAGCTATAGGATCAGTGTCAGGTGCTATGTTCAGGGTGAAGGTTATCTGTTAGGGGTAGTGTTTATACTTAGCGTACAGGCCCTGTCTGCACTGGGCGGGGGGCTGGGGTTAGGGGGATGGGATTGTCCCCGGGAACCCACTCTATCATACGCTAGGTATGGGCTCCTGGTTTCATGCAAGAGAGAGCTGCAGAGCCCCCTTTTACTCATGGCATGGGAGGATTTTAGGCTTTCTAAACTCTAAGAAAGCAAGAAGTCCGAGAATTAGATTTAGGGGTAGGATTATGATAATGTTTAGGGTTAGGGTTAGTGTTAAGGTGGGATCTTAGGGTTAGGGGTTAGGGTTAGAGGTTAGTGTTAGGTGTAACAGTTACAGTTAGGTTTATGGTTAAGTTTCAGGGATAGGGTTAAGGTTTGGGTTTAGCGTTTGGCACAGGGTTAGGCTTCAGTGTTAGCTTTATGGTTAAAGATTAGGATTAGGGTTAGTGTGAGGGTTAATGGTAAGGGTCAAGATTAAGGGTTAGGGTTGGGGTTAGGGTTAAGTTTAGGGTTAGGGCTTAGGGTTAAGGGATAGGATTAGGGTTAAGTGTTGGGCTTATTGTTAGGGTTAAAGTTTAGTGTTAGGGTTAATGTTTAGTGTTATGGTCCAGTTTAAGTGTTAGGGTGAGGGTTAACAGTTAGGATTAGGCTTAGGGGTTAGGGATATAGTGAAGGTTCAGTGTTAGGGTTAGGTTTAGGGTTCAGGGTTAGGGTTAGCTTTAGGGGTTATGGTTAGGGTTAGGTGTTAGGTTAGTGTCAGGGTTAGGTCTAGTCGTGAGGGTAAGGTTTAGGGTTAGCTTTAAGAGCTAGGGTTAGGTTTAATGGTTAGGATTAGGATTAGGGTTAAGGGTTAGGGTAAGGCTTAGGGGTTAGGGTGAAGGGTTAGGGTCAAGGGTTAGGGTTTTTGTTAGGCATAGCGTTGGGGTTAGAAGTAAGGGTTACTGTCAGTGTTAGGGTTGTAGGCAGCGTTACGGTTAGGCTTAGTGGTTGAGAATTAGGGTTAGGGATTAGGTGTTACAGTTATGACTAGGAGATAGGGTTAGAATTATGGGATAGGGGATGTTCTCAGGGAATGGGTTATGCATTAACGTTACGATAAGAGGTTAAAGTTAGGCTCACGGTGAGGTTTACGTGTTAAGGGGAGAAATAGGAACAGGGTTAGGTGCCATGTTCAGGGTTAGGGTTATCTGTTAAAGGTATCATTTATGCTTAGCGCACGGGCCCTGTCCGCATTAAGCTGGGGGGAGTTTAGGGGGCTGGGATTGTCACTGGGAACCCACTGTATCGGACTCTGGGTATGGGCCCGTGGGTTTCATGCAGGACACAGTGGTAGAGCCTCCTTTCACGCATGGCATGGGAGGATTGCAGGCTTTCTAAACTCTAAGAAAGCAAGAAGTCTGAGAATTAGATTTAGGGTTAGGATTATGGTTAGGGTTCAGGATGAAGTGTAGTGTTATGGTGAGGGGATAGGGTTACAGATTAGGGTTACGGTTTAAGGTTACTGTTAGGTTTAACGGTTACAGTTCGTTTTAGGGTTGAGGTTTGCAGATAGGGTTAAGATGAGGGGTTAGGGTTTGGTACAGGGTTAGGGTTGTGTTAGGTTTAGGGTTGAAGATTAGGATTAGGGTTAGGATTAAAGGTTGGCATGAGAGTTAACGGTTAAGGTTAAGGGTTAGGGTTAGGGTTTAGGTTTAGGGTTAAGGGTTAGGGTTAGCTTTAGGGTTAGAGTTATGTGTTAGGGTTTGTGTTAGAGGTTACGGTTAGGTTTACTGTTCACGGTTAGGGTTACGTTCAGGGGTTAGCATTAGGGTTAGGGATTAGGTTTAGGGTAAGTGTTTAGAGTTAGTGTTGGGCTTTAGGCTCGGGGCTTAGTTTCAGGGTCAGGGGTTAGGGTTGGTGGTAGGGCTTAGATTTAGCGGTCAGTTTAAGGGCACAGGACCTGGTTAATCTACAGTCAGAGGGGTGTGGTCGGAGTCACCACGAAAGCACAACATCATTCCCTGGGCCTTGGGACAAAACCTACATGCAGGACTCAGGCGGAGCCTCATCTCACACATGGCATGGCTGTATTGTACGCTGCATCACTCTGGGAATGGAAGCAGTGTGAGAATTAGGGTTAGGTTTGGGGTTAGGGGTTTCGAGTTAGGGGTTAGGTTTCGTGTCAGGGTCAGGTGCTAGGGATTAGTGGTTAGGGTTAGAGTTAGTGTTAGGGGTTAGGTGTTAAGTCTGGGTTAGGGGGCCAGGGTTGGGGTTAGCGTTAGGGTTAGGGCTTCGGGTTAAGGGATAGGGTTAGGGTTAAGGGTTAGGCTTAGGGTTAGGGTTCAGGGTTAGGGTTAAGGTTTAAGGTTAGAGTCAGGGTTAAGTGTTAGGGTGAGGCTTAACAGTTAGGGATAAGTTTAGGGGGTTAGGGATAGGGTTAGGGTTAAGGGCTAGGTTTACGGTACAGGTTTAAGGTTAGGATTAGGGGTTAGGGTTAGTGTTAACTGTAGGTCAGTGTTGGGGTTAGATCTCTAGGCATTAGCGTATAGGTGAGGGTTAGGGTTAATTAGGGTTATGTTTAATGGTTAGGATTGGGATTAGCGTTAAGGGTTAGGGTTAAGCTTTAGGGGTTATGACTAAGGATCAATGGTTAGGGTTATTTTTAGGCGTAGGGTTAGGGTAAGGGTTTTAGGGTTAGTGTTAGTGTTGTTGGTAGGGTTAAGGTTAGGGTTGGCGTTTCAGAATTAGGGATTAGGTGTTATGGTTATGGCTAGGAGTTAGGGTTAGAATTACGGTATAGGGCTTGTTCTCAGGGTGTCATGCATTATCGTTAAGATAAGGGGTTAAGTTAGGGTTAGGGTGAGGTTTACGTGTTAAGGTGAGCAGTAGGATCAGGGTTAGGTGTTATGTTCTGGTTTAGGGTTATGGGTGTGGGGTAGGGTTTATGCTTAGGGCACGGGCCCTGTATGCACTAGGAGGCGAAGTTAGGGGTCTGTGATGGTCTCTGGGAACCCACTCTATCGTACGCAGTGTATGGGCCTCTGGGTTTCATGCAGGACACTGTGGCAGAGCGGGCTTTCATGCGTGGCTTAGTAGGATTGTAGGCTTTCAAAACTCTGAGAAAGCAAGAAGTCTGAGAATTAGATTTAGGGTTAGGATTACTGTACGGTTTAGGGATGAAGATTAGTGATAGGGTGAGGCTTAGGGTTAGGGGTTAGGGTTAGGGTTAGGGTTGTTGGTAGGGTGAAGGTTAGGGTTGGCATTTTAGAATTAGGGATGATGTGTTACAGTTATGGCTAGGGGTTAGGATTAGAATTATGGGATAGGACTTCTTCTCAGGGTGTTATGCATTAAGGTTAAGATAGGGGATAAGTTAGGGTTACGGGGAGGTTTATGTTTTAAGGTGAGCAATAGGATCAGGGTCAGGTGCTATGTTCAGGGTGAGGGTTATCTGTTAGGGGTAGTGTTTATACTTAGCGTACAGGCCCTGTCTGCACTGGGCGGGGGCCTGGGGTTAGGGGGAGGAAATTGTCCCCGGGAACCCACTCTATCTTACGCTAGGTATGGGCTCCTGGTTTCATGCAAGAGAGAGCTGCAGAGCCCCCTTTTACTCATGGCATGGGAGGATTTTAGGCTTTCTAAACTCTAAGAAAGCAAGAAGTCCGAGAATTAGATTTAGGGGTAGCATTATGATAATGTTTAGGGTTACCATTAGGGTTAGGGTTAAGGGTTAGGCTTAGGGTTAGGATTCAGGTTTAGAGTTAAGGTTTAGGGTTAGGGTCCGGGTTAAGGGTTAGGGTGAGGGTTAACAGGTACGGTTAGGGTTAGGGTGTTAGGGATAGGGTTAGGGTTAAGGGTTAGGTTTATGGTTCATGTTTAAGGTTAGCATTAGGGATTAGGGTTAGTGTTAACTGTAGGTCCTGTTGGGGTTGGATCTCTAGGCATTTTGGCAAAGGTTAGGGTTAGGGTTAAGAGTCAGTGTTATGTTTTATGGTTAGGATTGGGATTAGGGTTAATTGTTAGGGTAAAGCTTAGGGGTTAGGGTGAAGGGTGAAGGGTTAGGGCTTTTGTTAGGCATAGCGTTGGGGTTAGAAGTAAGGGTTACTGTCAGTGTTAGGGTTGTAGGTAGGGTTACGGTTGGGGTTAGCAATTTAGATTTACGGTTAGGGGTCAGGTGCTACAGTTATAACTAGGAGATAGGGTTAGAATTATGGGATAGGCAATTTTCTGGGGGAATAGGTTATGCATTAACATTAGAATAAGAGGTTAAAGTTAGGCTCATGGTCAGGTGTACGTGTTAAGGGGAGAAATAGGAACAGGGTTAGGTGTTATGTTCAGGGTTAGGGTTATCTGTTAAAGGTATTGTTTATGCCTAGCGCATGGGCCCTGTCTGCGTTAGCCAGGGGGAGTTTAGGGGGCTGGCATTGTCACCGGGAACCCACTGTATCAGACTCTGGGTATGGGCCCGTGGGTTTCATGCCGGAGACATTGGTAGAGCTTCCTTTCACACATGGCATGGGAGGATTGCAGGCTTTCTAAACTCTAAGAAAGCAAGAAGTCTCAGAATTAAATTTAGAGTTAGGATTATGTTTAGGGTTCAGGATGAAGTGTAGTGTTACGGTGAGGGCTTAGGGTTACGGATTAGGGTTAGGGTTTAAGGTTACTGTTAGGTTTAACGGTTACAGTTCGTTTAGGGTTGAGGTTTGCAGATAGGGTTAAGATGAGGGATTAGTGTTTGGTACAGGGTTAGGGTTAAATGTTAGGTTTAGGGTTTAAGATTAGGATTAGGGTTAGGATTAAAGGTTAGCATGAGAGTTAACGGTTAAGGTTAAGGGTTAGGGTTAGGGTTTAGGTTTAGGGTTAAGGGTTAGGGTTAGTTTTAGGGTTAGAGTTATGTGTTAGGTTTTGTGTTAGAGGTTAGGGTTAGGTTTACGGTTCATGGTTAGGGTTATGTTTAAGGGTTAGCATTAGGGTTAGGGATTAGGTTAAGGGTAAGTGTTTAGAGTTAGTGTTGGGCTTTAGGCTCGGGGATTAAGTTCAGGGTAAAGGTTTAGGGTTGGTGGTAGGGCTTAGATTTAGCGGTCAGTTTAAGGGCACAGGATCTGGTTAATCTACGGTGAGAGGGGTGCGGTCGGAGTCATCACGAAAGCACAACATCATTCCCTGGGCCCTGGGACAATACCTACATGCAGGACTCAGGCGGAGCCTCATCTCACACATGGCATGTCTGTACTGTTGGCTTGCTTCACTCGGGAATGGAAGTAGTGTGAGAATTAGGGTTAGGGTTGGGGTTAGGGGTTTCGAGTTAGGGGTTAGGTTTGGAGTCAGGGTCAGGTGCTAGGGATTAGTGGTTAGGGTTAGAGTTAGTGTTAGGGGTTAGGTGTTAAGTGTGGGTTTAGGGGCCAGGGTTAGGTTTAGGGTTGGGGTTAGTGTTAGCTGTAGGTGTCAGGGTTAAGGGATAGGGTTAGGGTTAAGGGTTAGGCTTAGGGTTAGGGTTCAGGGTTAGGGTTAAGGTTAAGGGTTAGAGTCAGGGTTAAGGGTTAGGGTGAGGCTTAACAGTTAGGGTTAGGGTTAGGGGTTGGGATAGGGTTAGGGTTAAGGGTTAGGTTTATGGTTCAGGTTTAAAGTTAGCATTAGGTGTTAGGGTTAGTGTTAACTGTAGGTCAGTGTTGGGGTTAGATCTCTAGGCATTAGGGTAAAGGTTACGGTTAGCGTTAAGAGTTATGGTTATGTTTAATGGTTAGGATTGGGATTAGCGTTAAGGGTTAAGGTTAAAGTTTAGGGGTTATGACTAAGGATCAATGCTTAGGGGTAGGGTTTTAGGCGTAGGGTTAGGGTAAGGGTTTAGGGTTAGTGTTAGAGTTGTTGGTAGGGTTAAGGTTAGGGTTGGCGTTTCAGAATTAGGGATTAGGTGTTATGGTTATGGCTAAGAGTTAGGGTTAGAATTACGGTATAGGGCTTGTTCTCAGGGTGTCATGCATTATCGTTAAAATAAGGGGTTAAAGTTAGGGTTAGGGTGAGGTTTACGTGTTAAGGTGAGCAGTAGGATCAGGGATAGTTGTTATGTTCTGGGTTAGGGTTATGGGTGAGGGGTAGGGTTTATGCTTAGGTCACAGGCCCTGTATGCACTAGAAGGCGAAATTAGGGGTCTGTGATGGTCGCTGGGAACCCACTCTATCGTACGCAGTGTATGGGCCTCTGGGTTTCATGCAGGACACTGTGGTAGAGCCGGCTTTCATGCATGGCTTAATAGGATTGTAGGCTTTCAAAACTCTGAGAAAGCAAGAAGTCTGAGAATTATATTTAGGGTTAAGATTACGGTACGGTTTAGGGATGAAGACTAGTGATAGGGCGAGGGCTTAGGGTTAGGGGTTTGGGTTAGGGTTAGGGTTTTTGGTAGGGTGAAAACTAGGGTTGGCATTTTAGAAATAGGGATGAGGTGTTACGGTTACGACCAGGTGATAGGATTAGAATTATGGGATATGGCTTCTTCTCAGGGTGTTATGCATTAAGGTTAAGATAAGGGGATAAGTTAGGGTTACGGGGAGATTTATGTTTTCAGGTGAGCAATAGGATCAGGGTTAGGTGTTATGTTCAGGGTGAGGGTTATCAGTTAGGGGTATTGATTATACTTAGGGCACGGGCCCTGTATGCACTTGGCGGTGGGCGGGGATTATAGCGATGGGATTGTCCCCGGGAACCCACTCTATCATACGCTGGGTATGGGCTCCTGGGTTTCATGCAGGACACAGTGGCAGAGCCCCCTTTTACTCATGGCATGGGAGGATTGTAGGCTTTCTTAACTCTGAGAAAGCAAGAACTCTGAGAATTAGATTTAGGGGTAGGATTATGGTAATGTTTAGGGATCAAGATTCGTGTTAGGGTGGCGTCTTAGGGTTAGGGGTTAGGGTTAAAGGTTAATGTTAGTTTTAACAGTTACAGTTAGGTTTACGGTTCAGTTTGAGGGTTAGGGTTTATGTTTGGGTCTAGCGTTTGGCACAGGGTTAGGCTTCAGTGTTAGCTTTATGGTTAAAGATTAGGATTAGAGTCACGGTTAAGGTTTAGTGTGATGGTTAATGGTAAGGGTCAATATTATGGGTTAGGGTGGGGTTAGGGTTAGGAATAAGGCTTCATGTAACCTTTAGGGTTAGAGTTAATTGTTGTGGTTACGGGTAGAGGTTAGGGTTAGGTTTAGGATTCATGGTTATGGTTATGTTTAGCGGTTAGTGTTAGGGTTAGTGGTCAGGTTTAAGGTAAGGTTTTAGAGTTAGTGTTCGGCGTTACAGTCCGAGCTTATGTTTACGGTTAGGGGTTAGTGTTAGTGTTAGGGCTGAGATTTATCTGTTAGTATAAGGGCACAGGACTTGTTTAATCTATGGTGAGAAGGGTGTGGACAGGTCGCTGTGACACCACACCATCGTACCCTTTGTATTTGGCCCAGACCTACATGTGGGACACAGGCAGAGCCTCATCTCAGGAATGGCATGGCTGTATTGTAGGTTTGCTTAAGGCTGAGAATGGAAGAGGTGTGAGAATTAGGGTTAAGTTTAGGGTTACGGGTTTGGGGTTAGGGGTTTAGGGTTAGAGAGAGGGTTAGGGGTTAGGGATTAGTAGTTAGGGTTACTGTTAGCATTAAAGGTTAGGTCTTAGGGTTGGGATAGGAGCTAGGGTTAGGTTTAGGGTTGGGTTCAGTGTTAGGTTTAGGGTTAGGGGTTAGGGTTAGGCTTAGGGTTAAGGGATAGGATTCGGGTTAAGTGTTGGGCTTAGGGTTAGGGTTTAGTGTTAGGGTTATCGTTAAAGATTAGGGTTAGGTTCAGGGTTAAATGTTTGGGTGCGGGTAATGGTTAGGGTCAGGGTTAAGGGTTACATATAGGGTTAGTGTTAAGGGTTACGGGTAGGTTTAGGGTTCAGGGTTAGAGTTAGCATTATGGCTTAAGGTTAGGATTAGGTTGTAGGTTAGATTTAGGGTTAGATCTAGGCGTTAGGGTAAGGGCTAGGGTTAGGATTAAGAGATAGGGTTAGGTTTAATGCTTAGGATTAGGGTTAGGGTTTGGCATTAAAGTAAGTGTTAGGGGTTAGGTTTAAGGATCAAAGGTTAGGGTTATTTTTAGCCGTAGTGTTAGGTTTAGGGTTAAGGGATAAGGTTAGCGTTAAGGGTTTCCCTTAATGTTAGGGTTAAGGGTTAGCCTTAGAGTTAAAGGTTAAGGTTAGGGTCAGTGTTAAGGGTTAGGGTGAGGGTTAATGGTTAGGGTAAAGCTTAAGCCTTAGGGTTGAGGGTTAGCAATTAGGGTTTATGATTAGTGTTAGGGTTAGGGGTTAGGAGTTAGTGTTTTATGAAGAGGTATGGTTAGAGTTAGGTTTGGGGTTACTGTTAGGGTTAGGTTTAGGGGTTAGTTTTAGGGTAAAAGGATAGGATTAGGGTTAAGGGTTGGGCTCAGCTTTAGGGTTAAAGTTTAGTGTTAGGGTTAATGTTTAGTGTTATGGTCCAGTTTAAGTGTTAGGTTGAGGGTTAACGGTTAGGATTAGGCTTAGAGTTTGGGGATATAGTGAGGGTTCAGTGTTAGGGTTAGGTTTAGGATTCAGGGTTAGGGTTAGCTTTAGGGGTTATGGTTAGGGTTAGATGTTAGGTTAGTGTCAGGGTTAGGTCTAGTCGTGAGGGTAAGGTTTAGGGTTAGCTTTAAGAGCTACGGTTAGGTTTAATGGTTAGGATTAGGATTAGGGTTAAGGGTTAGGGTAAGGCTTACGGGTTAGGGTGAAGGGTGAAGGGTTAGGGCTTTTGTTAGGCATAGCGTTGGGGTTAGAAGTAAGGGTTACTGTCAGTGTTATGGTTGTAGTTAGGGTTACGGTTAGGGTTAGCAGTTTAGAATTAGGGTTAGGGATTAGGTGTCACAGTGATGACTAGGAGATAGGGTTAGAATTATGGGATAGGGGTTGTTCTCAGGGAATGGGTTATGCATGAACGTTACGATAAGAGGTTACAGTTAGGCTCACGGTGAGGTTTACGTGTTAAGGGGAGAAATAGGAACAGGGTTAGGTGTTATGTTCAGGGTTAGGGTTACCTGTTAAAGGTATTGTTTATGTTTAGCGCATGGGCCCTGTCTGCATTAGGCGGTGTGGGAGGTTAGGGAGCTGGGATTGTCACCAGGAACCCACTGTATCGTACTCTGGATATGGGCCCGTGGGTTTCATACAGGACACAGTGGTGGAGCCTCCTTTAACGCATGGCATGGGAGGATTGCAGGCTTTCTAAACTCTAAGAAAGCAAGACGTCTGAGAATTAGATTTAGGGTTAGGATTATGGTTAGGGTTAAGGATGAAGTTTAGTGTTAGGGTGAGGGCTTAGGGTTAGGATTAAAGGTTATTCTTAGGTTTAACGGTTACAGTTCGGTTTATGGTTGAGGTTTACTGTTAGTGTTAAGATGAGGGGTTAGTGTTTGGTACAGGGTTAGGGTTAAGTGTTAGGTTTAGGGTTGAAGATTAGGATTAGGGTTAGGATTAAAGGTTAGCTTGAGAGTTAACGGTTAGGGTTAAGGTTAAGAGTTACGGTAGGGTTTAGGTTTAGGGTTAAGGGTTAGGGTAAGTTTTAGGGTTAGAGTTATGTGTTAGGGTTTGTGTTAGAGGTTAGGGTTAGGTTTACTGTTCACGGTTAGGGTTACGTTTAGGGGTTAGCATTAGGGTTAGGGATTAGGTTTAGGGTAAGGGTTTAGTGTTAGTGTTGGGCTTTAGGCTCGGGGCTTAGGTTCAGGGTCAGTGCTTAGGGTTGGTGGTAGAGCTCTGATTTAGCGGTCAGTTTAAGGGCACAGGACTTGGTTAATCTAAGGTGAGAGGGGTGCGGTCAGAGTCACCATAAAAGCACAACATCATTCCCTGGGCCTTGGGACAAAACTTACATGCAGAACTCAGGTGGAGCCTCATCTCACACATGGCATGTCTGTATTGTAGGCTTGCTTCACTCTGGTAATGGAAGTAGTGTGAGAATTAGGGTTAGGTTTGCGGTTAGGGGTTTCGAGTTAGGGGTTAAGTTTCGAGTCAGGGTTAGGTGCTAGTGGTTAGGGGTAGAGTTAGTGTTACGGGTTCGGTGTTAATTCTGGGTTAGGGGGCCAGGGTTAGGTTTAGGGTTGGGTTAGTGTTATGGTTAGCTGTTAAGGTTAATGGATAGGGTTAGGGTTAAGGGTTAGGCTTAGGGTTGGGGTTCAGGGTTAGCGTTCAGGTTTAGGGTTAGGGTCAGGGTTAAGGGTTAGGGTGAGGGTTAATCGTTAGGGGGTTAGGGTTAAGGATTAGATTTATTGTTCAGGTTTAAGGTTATAATTAGGGGTTTGTGTTACTTGTAACTGTAGGTCAGTGTTGGGGTTAGAACTCTAGGCATTAATGTAAAGGTTAGAGTTAGGGTTCAGAGTTAGGGTTATGTTTAATTGTTAGGATTGGGATTAGGGTGAAGGGTTAGGGTTAAGGTTAGGGGTTATGACTAAGGATCAACGGTTAGGGTTATTTTTAGGCATAGGGTTAGGGTAAAGGGTTAGGGTTAGTGTTAGTGTTGTTGGTAGGGTTAAGGTTAGGGTTGGCGTTTCAGAATTAGGGATTAGGTGTTATGGTTATGGCTAGGAGTTAGGGTTAGAATTACAGTACAGGGCTTGTTCTCAGGGTGTCATGCATTAACGTTACGATATGGGGTTAAAGTTAGGGTTACGGTGAGGTTTACGTGTTAAGGTGAGCAGTAGTATGAGGGTTAGGTGTTATGTTCTGGGTTAGGGTTATGGGTGAGGGCTAGTGTTTATGCCTAGGGCATGGGCCCTGTATGCCCTAGGAATCGAAGTTAGGGGTCTGTTGTGGTCGCTGGGAACCCACTCTATCGTACGCTGTGTATGGGCCTCTGGGTTTCTTGCAGGACACTCTGGCAGAGCGGGCTTTCATGCATGGCTTAGTAGGATTGTAGGCTTTCAAAACTCTGAGAAAGCAAGAAGTCTGAGAATTAGATTTAGGGTTAGGATTATGGTACGGTTTAGTGATGAAGATTAGTGATAGGGTGAGGGCTTAGGGTTAGAGGTTAGGGTAAGGGTTAGGGTTGTTGGTAGGGTGAAGGTTAGGGTTGGCATTTTAGAATTAGGGATGAGGTGTTATGGTTATGGCTGGGGATTAGGATTGGAATTATGGGATGGGGCTTCTTCTCAGGGTGTTATACATTAACGTTAAGATAAGGGGATAAGTTAGGGTTACGGGGAGGTTTATGTTTTAAGGTGAGCAATAGGATCAGGGTCAGGTGTTATATTCAGGGTGAGGGTTATCTGTTAGGGGTAGTGTTTATACTTAGCGTACGGGCCCTGTCTGCACTGGGCGGGGGGCGGGGGTTAGGGGGATGGGATTGTGCCCGGGAACGCACTGTATCGTACGCTGGGTATGGGCTCCTGGGTTTCATGCAGGACACAGTGGCAGAGCCCCCTTTTACTCATGGCATGGGAGGATTGTAAGCTTTCTAAACTCTGAGATAGCAAGAAGTCTGAGAATTAGATTTAGGGGTAAGATTATGGTAATGTTTAGCGAGGAAGATTAGTGTTAGGGTGGGCTCTTAGGGTTAGGGGTTAGGGTTAAAGGTTCGTGTTATTTTTAACAGTTACAGTTACGTTTACGGTTAAGTTTCAGGGTTAGGGTTAAGGTTTGGTTTTATCGTTTGGCACAGGGTTAGGCTTCAGTGTTAGCTTTATGGTTAAAGATTAGGATTAGGGTTAGGGTTAAGGGTTAGTGTGAGGGTTAATGGTAAGGGTCAAGAATAAGTGTTAGGGTTGGGCTTAGGGTTAGGAATAAGGCTTCGTGTAACGTTTAGGTTTAGAGTTAAGTGTTATGGTTATGGCTAGAGGTTAGGGTTAGGTTTAGGGTTCATGGTTAGGGTTACATTTAGGGGTTCGGGTTACGGGTTAAGTTTAGGGTGAGTGTTTAGTGTTACTGTTGGGCGTTAGGATAAGGGCCGAGGTTTAGGGTTAGGATTTAGGTTTAGTATTAGGGCTTAGATTTAGTGGTTAGTTTAAGGGCACATGCTCTGTTTAATCTATGATGGGAAGGGTGCAGACTGGGTCGCCTCAACACCACACCATCGTACCGTGGGCCCAGACCTACATGCAGGACTCAGGCAGAGCCTCTTCTCACTCGTGGCATGGCTCTATTGTAGGCTTGGTCAACTCTGAGAACGAAGGAAGTGTGAGAATTAGGGTTATGGTTAGGGTTATGTGTTTGGGGTTAGAGGTTTAGGTTTGAGTGAAGTTTAGTGGTTAGGAATTAGAAGTTAGGATTAGTGTGTCAGGGGTTAGGTGTTAGGTTTTTGTAAGGGGCTAGCGTTAGATTTAGGTTTAGGGTTAATGTTCAGGTGGGTTAGGGGTCAGCGTTAGGGTTAGGCTTACAAGATAGGATTAAGGTAAAGGGTGAAGGCTTAAGATTAGCAGTAAGGGTTAAGGTTAGGGTTAAGGGTTAGGGTTTCGGTCCAAGTTAAGGGTGAGAGTGAGGGTTAACAGTTGCGATTAGGGTAATGGTTTAGGGATAGTAATAGGTTTAAGGGATAGGGTTAGGGTTAGGTTTAGGGTTCGGGGTTAGGGTTAGCATTAGCGGTTAGGGTTAGGGTTAGGGGTTAGGGTTACAGTTAGGGTTAGGTCTAGGCATTATGGTAATGGTTCGTGTTAGGGTTAAGAATTAGGGTTAGGTTTAATTGTTAGGATTATGATCAGGGTAATGGTTAGGGTTAGGGTTAGCGGTTAGAGTTAGGGTTAGTGTTAGGGTTGTTTGTAGGGTGAAGGTAATGTTTAGCAGTTTAGAATTAAGGTTAGGGATTAGGTGTTACGG
The DNA here is from genome assembly GCF_041146395.1 of Eulemur rufifrons. Taxonomy (NCBI): domain Eukaryota; kingdom Metazoa; phylum Chordata; class Mammalia; order Primates; family Lemuridae; genus Eulemur; species Eulemur rufifrons. Next base: position 1,293,730 of record NW_027182827.1, on the reverse strand, counting down.
TTATGCTAGGAGTTAGGCTTAGAATTAAGGGATAGGGTTTGTTCTTAGGGTAAGTGTTATGCAATAACATTAGGATAGGGGTTAAAGTTAGGGTTACAGTGAGGTTTACGTGTTAAGGTGAACAATAACATCAGGGTTAGGTGTTATGTTCAGGGTTAGGGTTATGGGTGAGGTGCAGGGTTTTTGCTTAGGGCATGGGCCCTGTCAGCACTAGCAGGGGGAGTTAGGGGGCTGTGATTGTCCCCGGGAACCCACTCTATTGTACGCAGTGTATGGGCTCCTGGGTTTCATGCAGGACACTGTGGCAGAGCCAGCTTTCACGCATGGCTTTGGAGAATTGTAGGCTTTTTTTTTAATTTTTTTTTTTCCTCATAATGTATACATTATTTCTTGTACAATGATATGAAATAATATGGGAAATATTCATGATAAATTATTAAGTGAACAGTGCAATTGTAGGCTTTTAAAACTCTGAGATAGCAAGAAGTCTGAGAATTAGATTTAGGGTTAGGATTATGGTTAGGGTTAGGGATGAAGATTAGTCAGGGAGAGGGCTTAGGGTTAGGGCTTAAGCTTCGAGTGAGGATTAGGGGTTAGGGAGTAGGTGTTGGGTTTAGTGATAGGGTTAGGGCTTAGGGGTTAGGGTTGGGTTAGGGGCTAGGGTTAGATTTAGAGTGGGGTTAGGGTTAGCGTTAGGGGTTAGGGTTAGGGTTAAGGGATAGGATAAGGGTTAAGCGTTAAGGCTTAGGGTTAGCGTTAAGTGTTAGGTTTAGTTTTAAGGGTTAGGGTTACAGTTCGAGTTAAGGGTTAGTGTGGGGTTAACGGTTAGGGCTAGGGTTATGGGTTAAGGATAGAGTTAGGTTTAAGTCTTAGGATTAGGGGTCAGTGTTAGGGTTAGCATTAGGGATTAGCGTTAGGGTTAGGGGTTACATTTACTCTTAGGGTTAGGTCTAGGCATTAGGGTACGTGTTAGTGTTAGGCTTAAGAGTTAGGGTTAGGTTTAATTGTTAGGATTAGGATCAGGGTTAAGGGTTAGGGTTAAGTGTCAAGTGTTATGGTTATTTTTAGGTGTACGGTTAGGGTTAGCGGTTAGGGTTAGGGTTAGTTTGTAGAGATAAGGTAATGTTTAGCAGTTTTGAATTAGCCTTAGGGATTAGGTGTTACAATTGTGGCTAGGAGTTAGGGTTAGAATTAAGGGATAGAGGTTGTTCTTAGGGTAAGTCTTATGCATTAACGTTAGGATAACGGGTTCAAGTTAGAGTTATGGTGAGGTTGATGTGTTAAGGTGAGCAATAGTATCAGGGTGAGCTGTGATGTTCAGGGTTAGGGTTATGGGTGAGGGGTAGTGTTTATGCTTATATCACGAGCCGTCTCTGCTCTAGGAGGGGGCTTAGAGGGCTGGGATAGATGCCGGAAGCCACTCTATCATACGCTGGGTATGGGCCCCTTGGTTTCATGCCGGACACAGTGGCCGAGCCTCCTTCTACACATGGCATGGGAGGATTGTAGGCTTTGTAAACTCTGAGAAAGCAAGAAGTCTGAGAATTAAATTTAGGGCTAGGATTAGGGTTAGGGTTAGCAATATAGGTTACTGTTATGGTAAGGGCTTAGGGTTAGGGGTTTCGGTTAGGGTCAGGGTTAAAGGTTAGTGTTAGGTTTAACAGTTACAGTTAGGTTTAGGGTTAAGCTTTAAGGTTTAAGCTTAGGGTTAAGATTAGGGGTTAGGTTTTGGTACAGGGTAAGGGTTAAGTGCTAGGTTTAGGCTTAAAGATTAGGATTAGGGTTAGGGTTAAGGTTTAGTGTGAGGGTTAACGGTTAGGGTTAAGGTTAAGTGTTAGGTTTATGGGTTAGGGTTAGGGTTAAGTGTTCATGTTAGGTTTAGGGTTAGAGTTAAGTGTTATGGTTAGGGTTAGGGGTTTGGGTTAGGTTTAGGGTTCATGGTTAAGGTTACATTTAGGGGTTAGGTTTAGGGTAAGCGTTTAGTGTTCGTGTTGGGCATTAGGGTGAGGGCTTAGGTTTAGGGTTAGGGGTTAGGGTCAGTGTTTGGGCTTTGATTTGGTGGTTAGTTTAAGGGTACAGGACCTGTGTAATCTATGGTGAGAAGGGTGCAGAATGTTTCCATGCGACACCACACCATCGGATCCTGGGCCTTTGGCCCAGACCTACTTGCAGGACTCATGCGGAAACTCTACTCACGCATTGCATGGTTGTATTTTAGCCTTGGTTAACTCTGAGAATGAAAGTAGTGTGAGAAATAGGGTTATGGTTAGGGTTAAGGGTTTGGTGTTAGGGGTTAGGGTTCAAGTGAGGTTTAGTGGTTAGGGGCTAGGATTTAGGGTTAGTGTTAGGGTTAGGGGTTAGTTTTGGGTTAGGGGCTAGGGTTAGATTTATGGTTGGGGTTAGTGTTAGGGTTAGGATTAGGCATCAGGGTTAGTGTTAGTGTTAAAGGATAGGATTGGAGTTAAGTGTTAAGGCTTAGGGTTTGTGTTAAGTGTTAGGGTTGGGGTTTAGGCTTAGGGTTACGGTTTGAGTTAAGCTCTAGGGTAGGGTTAAAGATTAGGCTTAGGATTATTGGTTAGGGATAGAGTTATGTTTAAGGGTTAGGGATAGGGTTAGGTTTAGGGTTCAGTGTTAGGGTTAGCATTAGGGGTTAGGGTTAGGGGTTAGGCGTAGTGATGTATTAAGGGCTATGGTTAGAATTAGGATTGGGGTTAGTGTTAGGTTTAGGGTTAGGGGTTAGGTTTAGGGTTAAGGGATAGGATTATGGTTAAGGGTTGGGCGTAGGTTTAGGGTTAAGATTTAGTGTTAGGGTCCGGTTTAAGGGTTAGGGTGAGGGTTAACGGTTAGGGTTAGGGTTGGGGTTAGGGGTTAGGGATATAGTTAGTATTAAGTGTTAGGGTTAGGTTTAGGGTTCAGGGTTAGGGTTAGCTTTAGGGGTTATGATTAGGGTTAGGTGTTAGGTTAGTGTCAGGGTTAGGTCTAGGCGTCAGGGTAAGGTTTAGGGTTAGGGTTAAGAGCTAAGGTTGGGTTTAGTGGTTAGGATTAGGATTAGGGTTAGGAGTTAGGGTAAAGGGTCAAGGGTTAGCATTATTTTTAGCCATAGCTTTGGCGTTAGGAGTAAGGATTAGGTTCAGTGTTAGGGTAACAGTAGGTTACCGTAACAGTAACTACGTAGGGTAACAGTTAGTGTTAGTGGTTTAGAATTAGGGTTAGGGATTAGTTGTCACAGTTATGACTAGGAGATAGGGTTAGAATTATGGGATAGGGGTTAATCTCAGGGTAAGTGTTATGCATTAACGTTAGGATAAGAGGTTAAAGTTCAGGTTACGGTGAGGTTTACATTCTAAGGTGAGCAATAGAATCAGGGTTAAATGTTATTTTCAGGGTTAGAGTTTTTGGTGAGGTGTAGAGTTTATGCTTAGGGCACGGGCCTTGTCTGCATTAGGCGGGGGGGGGTTAGGGGGCTGGGATTGTCACCAGGAACCCACTCTATCGTACTCTGGCCATGGGCCCCAGCGGTTCATTCAGGACACAGTGGAAGAGCCTCCTTTCACGCATGGCATGGGAGGATTGTAGGCTTTCTAAACTCTAAGAAAGCAAGAAGACTGAGAATTAGATTTAGGGTTAGGGTTAGGGTTCGGGTTAAGGATCAAGGTTAGTGTTAGGGTGAAGGCTTAGAGTTAGGGGTTATGGGTAGCGTTACAGGTTACTCTTAGTTTTAACCGTTACAGTTAGGTTCAGGGTTAAGTTTTATGGTTAGGTTTAAGGTTAGGGTTTAGGGTTTGGTACAGGATTAGGGTTAAATATTAGGTTTAGGGTTAAAGATTACGATTAAGGTTAGGTTTAAAGGTTAGTGTGAGGGTTAACAGTCAGGGTTAAAGTTAAGAGTTAGGGTTAGGGTTAGGATTAAGGGTTCATGTTAGGTTTAGGGTTAGAGTTAAGTGCTATGGTTAGCGCTCGAGGTTAGGGTTAGGTTTAGGGTTCACAGTTAGGGTTACGTTTAGAGGTTAGCATTAGGGTTAGGGATTAGCTTTAGGGTAAGAGTTTAGAGTTAGTGTTGGGCTTTAGGCTCAGGGCTTAGGTTTAGGGTCAGAGGTTAGGGTTGATGTTAGGGCTTAGATTTAGTGGTTAGTTTAAGGGCACAGGACCTGTTTATTCTACAGTGAGAGGGGTTAGGGTTAGGGTTAGGGTTGTCGTAGGGGTTAAGGTTAGATTTAACCTTGGGGTTAGTGTTAGGGTTAGGATTAGGGGGTTAGTGTTAGGGTTAGGGGTTAAAAACACCTACAGCCAGCCCTAACCTGATTTCTGACACTTCTTCCATTCTCAGAGTTAACCAAGCCTACAATACAGCCATGTCATGCGTGAGAAGAGGCTCCACCTGAGTCCTGTATGTAGGTCTTGGCCCAAGGCCCAGCGTACGGTGGTGTTGTGTCGCAGCGACCCTGTGCACCACTCTCACCATAGATTAAACAGGTCCTGTACCCTTAAACTAACCGCTAAATCTCAGCCCTAACACTAATCCTAACCCCTAACCCTAAAAGTTATCCTTAACCCTAACTGTTAACACTCAAACTAACCCTTAACTCTAACCCTTGTCATGATCTTTAACCCTAACCCTAACACTTAACCCTAACCCTGTACCAAACCATAACCCCTAAGCTTAACCCTAACCCTAAACCTAAACCCTAAGTCTAACTGTAACTGTTAAACCTAACAGTAACTTTTAACCCTAAAACTAACCGTATCCCCTTACCCGAAGCTCTCACCCTAAGATTAAACTTCATCCCTAACCATAACGATAATCCTAACCTTAAATCTAATTCTCAGACTTCTTACTTTCTTAGAGATTTGAAAGCTTACAATCCTCCTTTACCATGCGTGAAATCAGGCTCTGCCAGAGTGTCCTACAAGAAACCGATGGGCCCATACCCTGCATACGATAGAGTGGGTTTCTGGTGACAATCGCATCCCCCTCAGTCCCACTCCTAGAGAAGACAGGGCCCATACCCTAAGCAAAACCCTACCCATCACTCATAATTCTAACCCTGATCCAATTGCTCACCTTAACACATAAACCTCACCGTAAACCTAACTTTAACCACTTATCCTAACATTAATGCATAACACTTACGCTAAGAACAACCCCTATCACTTAATTCTAACCCTAACTCCTAGCCATAACAGTAACCCCTAATCCCTAACCCTAATTCTAACCACTAAACATTACCTTAACCCTACAAACAACCCTAATACTAACCCTAACCTTAAACGCTAACCCTAACCTTATCCCTAAACATAACCTTAAAAGTTTACCCTAAACCCTAACCCTATCCCCTAACCCTTAATTCTGATCCTAATCCTAACAATTAAACCTAACCCTAACCCTTAACCCTAACACTAACCCTTACCTTAATGCCGAGACCTAATCTTAGCAGTAAAGCTACCTCTAACCCTAACCCTAGACCTTAAACCTAACACTATCCCTAACTTATAACCCTAACCCTAACTGTTAACCCTCACCCTAACCCTTAACTCGGACCATAACCCTAACCCTTAACCCTAACCCTATCCCTTAATGCTAACCCTAAGCCTTAACCCTTAACCCTAATCCTATCCCTTAACCCTAAACCCTAACCCCTAACCCTAACCCCAACGCTAAATCTATCCCTAGTCCCTAACCCAACCCTAACCGTTAACCCCTAATGCTAACATTAACCCTAACCCCTAATCCCTAACACCTAACCCTCACGTGAACACTAACCCCTAACCCCAAACACCTAACCCTAATCATAACCATAATTCTCACACTTCCTCCATTCTCAGAGTTAGCCAAGCCTACAATAAAACCATGCCATGCGTGAGAAGAGGCTCTGCCTGAGACCTGCATGGAGGTCTGGGCCCAAGGCCTAGGGTACGATGGTGTGGTGTGGCGATGACCCATTCTGCACACTTCTCACCATAGATTACACAGGTCCTGTGCCCTTAAAATAACCTCTAAATCTAAGCCCTAACGCTAACTCTAACACTAACCCTTAACCCTAAACTTAAGCCCTGACCCTAATGCCCAACACTAACATTAAACCCTTACCCTAATCCTTACCCATAACCCTAATGCCTAAACGTAACCCTAACGATGAACCCTAAACCTAACCCTAACCCCAAACCCTAACCATAACACTTAACTCTAACCCTAAACCTAACACGAACACTTAAACCTAAACTTAACCACTAACCCTAACACTTAACCTTAACCCTAACCGTTAACTCTCACACTAACCCTTAAACCTAACCCTAATCGTAATCTTTAACCCTAAACCTAACAGTTAACCCTTACCCTGTACCAAAACCTAACCCCTAACCTTAACCTTAACCCTAACACTTGACCCTAAAGCTAACTGTAACCATTAAACCTAACACTAACCTTTAACCCTGACCGTAACTCTAACCCCTAACCCTAAGCCCTCACCCTAATGCTAAACTTTATCCTTAACACTAACCATAATCCTATCCCTAAATCTAATTCTCAGACTTCTTGCTTTCTCAGAGTTTAGAAAGCCTACAATCCTCCCATGCCATGCGTGAAAAGAGGCTCTGCCACTGTGTCCTGCATGAAACCCAGGGACCCATACCCAGTGTACGATAGAGAAAGTTCTCGGCCACAATCCTAGACCCCTAATCCTCCCGCCTAGTGCAGACAGGGCCCGTGCCCTAAGCATAAAAAGTACGCCTAACATATAACCCTAACCTTGAACGTAACACCTAACCCTGATCCTACTGCTCACCTTATCATGTAGACCACAATGTAACCCTAACTTTAACCGCATCTCCTAAAGTTAATGCATAACACTTACACTGAGAACAACGCCTATCCCATAATTCTAACCCTAAGTCTTAGCTATAACCATAAAACCTAATCCCTAACCCTAATTCTAAACTGCTAACCCTAACCTTAACACTACCAACAACCCTAACACTAACCCTAACCCTAACCCTCACCCCTAATCCTACCCTATGCCTAAAAGTAACCCTAACTCCTAACCCTTATCCCTAACCAAAAGCCCTGTCCCTAACCATAAGACTTAAGTCTCACCCTTATACCCTAACCCTAATACGAATCCTTAAGCCTAACCCCCAATCCTAACAATTAACCTTAACCCTAACTGTTAACGCTCACCCTAACCCTTAAATCAGACCAAAACCCTAACACTTAACCCTAACCCTAATCCCTAATGCTAACCCTAAGCCTTAACCCTTTACCCTAATCCTATCCCTTAAGCCTAACCCTAACCCTAATTCCTAACCCTAACCATAATCCCTAACCCTAACCCTAACACTAACCCTAACTCTGAATCTAACCCTAGCCCCTAAACCAACACTAACCCCTAACCCCTAACCCTAACACTAACACTAACTCCTAATTTCTAACCCCTGAACCACACTCGAACCCTAACCCCTAACCCCAAACAGTTAACCATAACCATAACCCTAATTCTCACATTTCCTCCATTTTCAGAGTTCACCAAGCCTACAATAGAGCCATGCCATGAGTGAGAAGAGGCTCCGCCTGAGTCCTGCATGTAGGTCTGGGCCCAAGGCCCAGGTACGATGGTGTGGTGTCAAGGGGACCAATTCTGCACCCTTCTCACCATAGATTAAACAGGTCCTGTGCCCTTAAACTAACCGCTAAATCTAAGCCCTAACACTAAACCTAAACGCTAACCCTAAACCTAAGCCCTTATCCTAATGCCCAACACTAACACCAAACACTCACCCTAAACCTAACCCGTAACCCTAACCCCTAAACGTAACCCTAACCATGCACCCTATATCTAACCCTAACCCCTAACCCTAACCCTAACACTTAACTCTAACCCTAAACTAACATAAACCCTTAACACTAAACCTAATCCCTAACCCTCATGCTTAACCCTAACCGTTAATCCTCACACTTACCTTTAAACCTAACCCTAATTGTAATCTTTAACTCTAAACTTAACACTTAAACCTTAACCTGTACCAAAACCTATCCCCTAAACTGAACCCTAACACTAAACCTTAACGCTAAACCTAACTGTAACTGTTAAACCTAACACTAACCTTTAACTCTGACCCTAAACCTAACTCCTAACCCTAAGGCATCACCTTAACACTAAACTTCATCCCTAATTCTAACCATAATCCTAACCCTAAATCTAATTCTCAGACTTTTTCTTTCTCAGAGTTTAGAAAGCCTATAATCCTCCCATGCCATGTGTGAAAGGAGGCCCTGCCACTGTGTCCAGCATGAAACCCAGGGGCCAATACCCAGCATACGATAGAGTGATTTCCCGGCGAATATGCTAGCCCCCTAACCTCTCCGCCTAGTGCAGACAAGGCACGTGCCCTAAGCATAAACACAACCCCTAACCAATAACCCTAACCATAACTGTTAACTCTCACCCTAACATTTAACCCTGACACTAACCCTAACCCGTAAACCTATCCCTAAACCTTTACCCAAAGCCTAAGCCTTAACTCTAACACTATCATTTAACCCTAGCCCTAACCCCTATATGTTACACTAACCATGAACCCTAAGCCTAACCGTAACCCCTAACACTAACCATAACACTTAACTGTAACCCTAAACCTAACAAGACCCCTTAACCCTAACACTAACCCCTAACCCTAGCCCTTAAACTTAACCCTAAACTTTTACCCTCACACTAACCTTTAACACTAACCATAATGCTAATCTTTAACCCTAAACCTAACACTTAACTCTTACCCTGTACGAAACCCTAACCCCTGACCTTAACCCTGACAATAAACCTTAACCCTAAACCTAACTTTAACCGTTAAAACTAACACTAACCTTAACCCTAACTCTAACCCTAACCCTTAACCCTAAGCCCTCACCCTAACACTAATCGTCATCCCTAATCCTAACCATAATCCTAACCCTAAATCTTAATCTCAGACGTCTTCCTCTCTCAGAGTTTAAAAAGCCCTCACCCTAAAATTTAACCCTAAACCTAACTGTAACTGTTTAAACTAACACTAATCTTTAACCATAACCCTAACCCTTAACCTGAACCCTAAGCCAAACTCTTAACCCTAATCCTATCCCTTAACCCTAACTCTAATCCCTAACTCGAATGCTAACACTAACCCCAACCCTAAACCTAACCCTAGCCCCTAACCCAACCCTCACCCCAACCCCTAACCCTAACACTAACCCTAACCCCTAATGCCTAACCCCTAACCCTCATTTGAACACTCTCTCCTAAACCCAAATCCCTAACCCTAACCATAACCCTAATTCTCACACTTCTTCCATTCTAAGAGTTAACCAAGCCTATAATACAACCATGCCATGCATGAGAACAGGCTCCCCCTGATTCCTGCATGTAGGTCTGAGCCCAAGGCCCAGGGTACAATGCTGTGGTGTCTCAGCGACCCATTCCACACCCTTCTCACCATAGATTAAACAGGTCCTCTGACCTTAAACTAATCGCTAAATCTAAGTCCTAACACTAACACTAATCCCTACCCTAAACAGAAACCCTGACCCAAACTCCCTTCACTAACACTATACCCTTACACCAAACCTAACTCCTAAACCTAACCCCTAAACATAACCCTAACCATGAACCCTAAACCTGAACCTAAACCCTAACACTTAAGTGTAACCCTAAACCTAACACGAACCCCTAATCCTAACCCTAAACCCTAACCCTAACCCTTCACCTTAACCCTAACCGTTAACCCTCAGCTAACCCTTAAACCTAACACTAATCCTAATCTGTACCCCTAAGCCGAACACTTAACCCTAACCCTGTACCAAACCCTAATCCCTAACACTAAGCCCTCTCCCTAACACTAAACTTCATCCCTAACCCTAACCATAATCCTAACCCTAAATCTAATTCTCAGACTTCTTGCTTTCTCAGAGTTTAGAAAGCCTACAATCCTCCCATGCCATGCATGAAAGGAGGCTCTGCCACTGTGCCCTGCATGAAACCCAGAGGCCCATACCCAGCATACGATATAGTGGGTTCCTGGTGACAATCCCAGCCTCCGAAACCCCCCCCCACCTAGTGAAGACAGGGCCTGTGCCCTAAGCATAAACACTGCCCCAACCCATAACCATAACCCTGAACATAAAACCTAACCCTGATCCTATTGCTCACCTTAACATGTAAAGCTCACCGTAACACTAACTTTAACCGCTTACCCTAACTTTAAGCATAAAACTGATCCTGAGACCAACCCCTATGCCATAATTCTAACCCTAACTCCTTACCATAAACATTACACGTAATCCCTAACCCTAATTCTAAACTGCTAAACCTAACCTTAAGCCTACAAAAAACCTTAACGGTAACACTAACCCTAACACCTAATCCTAACCCTGTGCCTGAAAATAAACCTAACCCTTAACCTTTAACCCTAATGCTAACCCATAACCCTAACCATAACACTTTAACCCTAAATCTAACACGAACGCTTAACACTAGTCCTAAACCCTAACCCTAACCCTTAAACACAAACCTAACCGTTAACACTCACACTAACCGTCAACCCTAATCCGAATTCTAATCTTTAACCCTAAACCTAACACTTAACCCTAACCCTGTACCAAACCCTAACCCCTAACCATAACCCTCACCCTAAAACGTAACCCTAAACCTAACTGTAACCGTTAAACCTAACTCTAACATTTAACCTTTACTCTACCCATAATCCCTAGCCCTAATCCCTCACCCTAGCACTAACCTCATTCCTAACCCTAACTATAATCCTAACCCTATCTCTAATTATCAGACTTCTTGCTTTCTCAGCGTTAGAAAGCCTACAATCCTCCCATGCCATGAATAAAAGGAGGCTCTACCACTGTGTCCTGCCGGAAACCCCAGTGCCCATACTCAGCATACACTAGAGTGGGTTCCCGATGACAATCGCAACCCCAAACCCCTCCCCCCCTGCCTAGTGCAGACAGGGCCCGAGTCGTAAGCATAAACCCTACCCCTCACCCCTAACCATAACCCTGAACATAACACCTGACCCTGATCCCATTGCTCACCTTAAAATGTAAATCTCACCATAACCCTAAATTTAACCCCTTATCATAACGTTAATGCATAACACTTACCCTGAGAACAACTCCTATCTCTGAATTCTAACCCTAACTCCAAGCCATAACCATAACACCTAATCCCTAATGCGAATTCTAAACCGCTAACCCTAACCTTAAACCTACCATCAAACCAAACATTACCCTAGCCCCTAACTTTAAAACTATGCCTAAAAATAACCCTAACACTTCACCCTTAATCCTAACCCCTAACTCTAACCCTAACCCTACCCCTAAGACCCTAACCATAACCCTAACTGTTAACCCTCACCCTAACACGTAACCCTGACCTTAACCCTAAACCTTAACACTAACCCTTAACCCTAACCCTAAGCCAAACCCTTAACCATAATCCTATCCTTTAACCCTAAACACTAACCCTAATATTAACCCCAACCCTAAACCTAACCCTAGCACCCTAACCCAAACCCAACAACTAACCCCTATCCCTAACACTAACCCTAACTCTTAATCCCTAGGACCTAACCCTGACTCGAACCATAATCCCAAACTCCAAACCCCTAACCCAAACCCTAACCCTGATTCTCACACTACTTCCATTCTCAGAGTGAAGCAAACCTACAATACAGCTATACTATGTGTGAGATGAGGCTCCACCTGAGTCCTGCATGTAGGTCCTTTCCCAAGGATCAGGGAACGATTTTGTGCTTTCGTGGAGACTCCGACAGCACCCTTCTCACCGTAGATAAAACAGGTCCTGTGCCCTTAAACTAACAGCTAAATCTCAGCCCTAACACTAACACTAACCCCTAACCGTAAACATAAGCTCCGACCGTAACGCTGAACACGAACTCTAAAACCTTACCCTAAACCTAAGCCCTAACCCTAACACTAACCCCTAAACATAACACTAACCATGAACCCTAAACCTAACCCTAACCATAACACTTAACGCTAACCCTAAAGCCTACACGAAGACTTATTCCTAACACTAACAAAAACCCTAGCCCTTAGTCTTGATCCTTACCATTAACCCTCACACTAGCCCTTAACCCTAACCCTAATCCTAATCTTTAACCCTAAAGCTAAAACTTAAGCCTAACACAGTACCAAACGCTAAACCTTAACCTTAACCCTAACCCTAAAACATAACCATAAACCTGACTGTAACTGTTAAACCTAACACTAACCTTTAACCCTAACCACTGACCTTAAGAACGCACCCTAACACTAACCTTCATCCCTAAACATTACCATAAACCTACCCCTAAATCTAATTCTCAGACTTCTTGCTTTCTCAGAGTTTAGAAAGCCTACAATTCTCCCATGTCATGAGTAAAAGGAGGCTCTGCCACTGTGTCCTGCAAGAAACCCGGGGGCCCATAACTAGTGCATGATAGAGCGGGTTCCCAGTGGCAATCCTAGTCCCTAACCCCCCCCCTCCTGGAGAAGACAGGGCCCGTGCGCTAAGCAAAAACACTATCCCTAACAGATAACCCTAATTCCAAACATAAAACCTAACCCTGATCCTGTTACTCACCTTAAAACATAAACCTAACCATAACCCTAATTTATCCCCTTATCTTAACGTTAATGCATAGCATCCAAAGAAGAAGCCCTATCCCATAATTCTAAACCTAACCCCTAGCCATAACCATAACACCTCATCCATATTCTAAAGTGCCAACCCTAAACTTCAACCTACCATCAACCCTAACCCTAACCCTAACCCCTAACCCTAAGCCCTCACCCTAACACTAATCTTCATCCCTAAACCGTGCCGTAATCCTAACCCGAAATCTAATTCTCAGACTTCTTGCTTTCTCAGAGTTTTGAAAGCCTACAATCCTACTAAGCCATGCATGAAAGCCCGCTCTGCCACAGTGTCCTGCAGGAAACCAGAGGCCCATACACTGCATACGATAGAGTAGGTTACCAGCGACCATCACAGGCCCCTATCTTTGCCTCCTAGTGCATACAGGGCCCGTGCCCTAAGCATAAACCCTACCCCTCACCCATAAGCCTAACCCAGAACATAACACCTAACCCTGATCATACTACTCACCTTAAGAGGTAAAGCTCACCATAACCCTAACTTTAACACCTTATATTAACGTTAACGCATGACACCCTGAGAACAAGCACTATACTGTAATTCTAACGCTAACACCTAGCCATAACCATAACACCTGATCCCTAATTCTGAAACACCAACCCTAACCCTAACCCTACCAACAACACTAACACTAACCCTAAGACCTTACCCTAAACCTACGCATAAAAATAACCCTAACCGTTGATCCTTAGTCATAACCCCTAACCTTAACCCTAACCCTTAACCCTAATCCCAAGCCTAACCATTAAACATAACCCTAACACAACCCTAAACCTAACCTTTACCTTAAAGCCTAGAGATCTAACCCTAACACTGACTTACAGTTAACACTAACACTAACCCCCCAATGTTAACCTTAAACCTGAACCATAAACCTAACCCTTAACCCTAATCCTATCCCTAACCCCCTAACCCTAACCCTAACTGTTAACCCTGACCCTAACCCTTAACCCTGACCGTAACCCTAAACCTAAACCCTAACCCTAAGCCTAAGCCTTAACCCTAACCCTATCCCTTAACGCTAACGCCTAACCCTAACGCTAACTCCAAACCTAAACCTTACCCTGGCCCCCTAAACCAGACTTAACACCTAACCCGTAACACTAACTCTAACCCTAACCACTAATCCCTAGCACCTAACCCTGACTCCAAACCTAACCCCTAACTCGAAACCCCTAACCCCAACCCTAACCCTAATTCTCACACTACTTCCATTCCCGAGTGAAGCAAGCCTACAATACAGCCATGCCATGTGTGAGATGAGGCTCCGCCTGAGTCCTGCATGTAGGTCTTGTCCCAGGGCCCAGGGAATGATGTTGTGCTTTCGTGATGACTCCGACCGCACCCCTCTCACCGTAGATTAACCAGGTCCTGTGCCCTTAAACCGACCGATAAATCTAAGCCCTACCACCAACCCTAACCCCTGACCCTGAACCTAAGCCCCGAGCCTAAAGCCCAACACTAACTCTAAACCCTTACCCTAGACCTAATCCTTAACCCTAATGCTAACCCCTAAACGTAACCCTAACCGTGGACAGTAAACCTAACCCTAACCTCTAACACAAACCCTAACACATAACTCGAACCCTAAAACTAACCCTAACCCTTAACCCTAAACCTAAAAACTAACCCTAACTCTTAACCTTAACCCTAACCGTTAACTCTCACGCTAACCTTTAATCCTAACCCTAATCCTAATCTTCAACCCTAAACCTCACACTTAACCCTAACCCTGTACCTAATCCTAACCCTATACCAAACCCTAACCCCTCATCTTAACCCTAACCGTAAACCTCAACCCTAAACCAAAGTGTAACTATTAAACCTAAGAGTAACCTTTAACCCTAACCCTAATCCCTAACTCTAAGCCCTCACCCTAACACTAAACTTCATCCTTAACCCTAACCAGAATCCTAACCCTAAATCTAATTCTCAGACTTCTTGCTTTCTTAGAGTTTAGAAAGCCTGCAATCCTCCCATGCCATGCGTGAAAGGAGGCTCTACCACTGTGTCCTGCATGAAACCCACGGGCCCATACCCAGAGTACGATACAGTGGGATCCTGGTGACAATCCCAGCCCCCTAACCTCCCCCCATCCCCGCCTAAGGCAGACAGGGCCCGTGCGCTAAGCATAAACAATACCTGTAACAGATATCCCTCACCCTGAACATAACACCTAACCCTGTTCCTATTTCTCCCCTTAACACGTAAACCTCACCGTGAGCCTAACTTTAACCTCTTATCCTAACGTTAGTGCATAACCCATTCCCTGAGAACAACCCCATCCCATAATTCTAACCCTGTCTCCTAGTCATCACTGTAACACCTAATCCCTAACCCTAATTCTCAACTGCTAACTCTAACCGTAACCCTGCCTACAACCCTAACACTGACAGTAACCCTTACTTCTAACCCCAACGCTATGCCGCACAAAAACCCTTAACCCTTCACCCTAACCCCTAAGCCTTACCCTAACCCTTAACCCTAATCCTAATCCTATCCATTCAACCTAACCCTAGCTCTTAAAGCTAACCCTAAACCTTACCCTCACGACTAGACCTAACCCTGACACTAACCTAACACCTAACCCTAACCATAACCCCTACAGCTAACCCTAACCCTGAACCCTAAACCTAACCCTAACACTGAACCCTCACTATATCCCCAACCTCTAAGCCTAATCCTAACCGTTAACCCTCACCCTAACACTTAAACTGGACCATAACACTAAACATTAACCCTAACACTAAACTTTAACCCTAAATCTGAGCCCAACCCTTAACCCTAATCCTATCCTTTTACCCTAAACCTAACCCCGAAACCTAACCCTAACACTAACCCCAATCCTAATTCTAACCATACCCCTTCATAAAACACTAACTCCTAACCCTAACACTTACCAAAAACCCTAATCGCTAATCCCTAACACTAACGCTTAACCTTTACCGTAACCGTTAACCCTCACCCTAAACCTTAACACTGACCCTAACATTAACCTTTAATCTAAGCATGACCCTTAACCTTAACAGTAAGGAAAACCCTCACGCCAACCTTATCCCTTATCCCTAACCCTAACACTACAGCTAAAAATAACACTAACCTTTGATCCTTAAACCTAACCCCTAACACTTGCTTTAACCCCAAACCCTAACCCTAATCCTAAGCATTAAACCTAACCCTATCTCTTAACCCTTACTCTAACGCCTAGATCTAACTCTAAATCTAACCTACCACCTAATCCTAACCTTAAGCCCTCATGCTAACTCTAACCCTGAACCCTAAACCTACCCGTAAACCCTTAACACTAACCCTATCCATAAACCTTAAATCTGACCCTAACCATTACCCGCACCCAAACATTTAACCCTGACCCTAACCCTAATCCTTAACGATAAACTTAACACTAAACCCCAACCCTAAGCCCAACACTTAACCTTCATCCTAACCCTTGACCCTAAGCCTAACCCTAAACCTAAGCCTAACCCCAACCTGAACCCTTAATCTTGACCCTTACCCTTAACCCTCACACTAACCCTACTCCTAATCTTTAACCATGAAGCTAACACTGAAGCCTACCCCTGTGCCAAACGCTAAACGCAAACCTTAACCCTATCCCTGAGACTTAACCGTAAACCTAACTGTAACTGTTAAACTTAACACTAACCTTTAACCCCAACCCCTAACCCAAGACCCCACCCTGACACTAATCTTCATCCCTAAACATTACCAGAATCCTACCCCTAAATCTAATTCTCAGAGTTCTTGCTTTCTCAGAGTTTAGAAAGCCTACAATCCTCCCATGCCATGAGTAAAAGGGGGCTCTGCCACTGTGTCCTGCATGAAAGCCAGGAGCCCATACCCAGCGTACGATAGAGTGGGTTCCCGGGGACAATCCCATCCCCCTAACCCCCGCCCCCCGCCCAGTGCAGACAGGGCCCGAACGCTAAGTATAAACACTACCCCTAACAGATAACCCTCTCCCTAAACATAACACCTAACCTTGATGCTATTGCTCACCTTAAAACATAAACCTCCCCGTAACCCTAACTTAGCCCCTTAACTTAACGTGAATGCATAAAACCTTGAGAAGAAGCCCTATCCCGTAATTCTAATCCTAAACCATAGTCATAACCGTAACACCTCATCCCTAATTCTAAAACGTCAACCCTAACCTTCACCCTACCAGCAACACTAAGCCTAACCCTAACCCCTAACCCTAAGCCCTCACCCTAACCACTAATCTTCATCCCTAAACCGTGCCGTAATCCTAACTTGAAATCTAATTCTCAGACTTCTTGCTTTCTCAGAGTTTTGAAAGCCTACAATCCTACTAAGCCATGCATGAAAGCCAGCTCTGCCACAGTGTCCTGCATGAAACCCAGAGGCCCATACACTGCGTACGATAGAGTGGGTTCCCAGCGACCATCACAGACCCCTAACTTCGCCTCCTAGTGCATACAGGGCCCGTGCCCTAAGGATAACCCTACCCCTCACCCATAACCCTAACCCAGAACATAACACCTAACCCTGATCCTACTGCTCACCTTAACACGTAAACCTCATCGTAACCTTAACTTTAACCTCTTATCCTAACGTTAATGCCTCACACCCTGAGAACAAGCCCTATAGTGTAATTCTAACCCTAACTCCTAGCTATAACCATAACACCTAATCCCTAATTCTGAAACGTCAACCCTAACCTTAACCCTACCAACAACACTAACACTAACCCTAACCCCTTACCCTAACCCTACGCCTAAAAATAACCCTAACCTTTGATCCTTAGTCATTACCCATAACCTTAACCCTAACCCTCATCCCTAATCCCAATCCTTAACCATTAAACTTAACCCTAACTCTTAACCCTAACCCTAACCTTTACCCTAATGCCTAGAGATCTAACCCCAACACTGACCTACAGTTACACTAACCCTACCCTCTAATGCTAACCTTAAACCTGAAGTATACACCTGACCCTTAACCCTAACCCTATCCCTAACCCCCTTACCCTAACTCTAACTATTAACCCTCACCCTAACCCTCAACCCTGACCCTAACCTTAAACCTTAATCCTAACCATGCGTTTGATGAGCCTCTGCCTTTGTCCTGCGTGACAGTTGAAGCCCAACACCCAGGGTAAGATGAAGTGGGGACGCAGCCTTGCTCCACACCCACAGTGCCCCGTACATTAGACGGGGCCCGTGCCCTAACACACACCGTTAAATGTAAGCCCTAACCCTATCACTAAACCAAAACCTTAGTAAGCCCTGAATCTAACTCCTAACAGTAACCCTAATCCCTGACCCTTACTCTTGCCTCTCACCGTAAACCTAAACCCAACCACTAAACATAATCCTATTCTCTAACCCTAACAGTAATCCTAATCTTAATTCTAACCTAAAACCCTAACCCCTAAACCTAATCCTAGTCCCTAACACCTAACCTTAACCTAAACCGAATTCCAATTCTCAGAGTTCTTCAATTCAAAAACTTAAAAAAAGCCTACAATCCACCAATGCCGTGTCTGAGATGAGGGTCCGCCCCTATGTCCTGCATGACAGGCAGGCGCCAATGCCCAGGGTACTATGGAGTGGAGTCCTGGGGTCTGTAGGCTTGCTAAACTCCAGTTTGGAAGAATTGCTATAGTCATATATAAGGACGCTTACATTTACTTATAGAAAGCAACTATTGGTGTGTGATTTGTAGGCTTGCCTTACTCTAGTTTGGATGAAGAAGCTGAATCATATATAGGAATATTAGCTTTGAGTTAGAGGAAGCATCTATGGGGGGTGCTTTTTTGGCTTGTTAAACTCTGGTTTGGAAGAAGTTCGAGAGTCTTATATAGGAACGATATCATTCATTCGGAGAAAGCAATTATAGGGAGTTGTTTTGTAGGCTTGCTAAGCTCTAGTTTGGAGGAAGGCGAGAGTCATATATAGGAACGCTTACGTTCACATAAAGCGTCTACGGGGGGACGGTTTCTAGGCTTCCTAAACTCTAGCTTGGAAAAAGAGGACAGTTATGTATAGGAACTCTCAGCGGGGGATTTGTAGCATTGCTAAAATCTTAGATTGGAAAAGTTGCGAGAGTCATACATAGGAATGTTAACATTCACTCAATGAAAGCAACTATAAGGGGTGCTTTCCAGGCTGGCTACACTCTAATTTGGAAAAAGTGCAACAGTCATATATAGGAAGGCTTATATTCACTCAGACAAAGCAATTATGTGTAGGTGTATAGTAGGCATGCTAACTCTAGTTTGGAAAATTTCGAGAGCCATGTATAGGAAAGCTTACAGTAACTTAGAGAAAGCAACGAACAGGGGTGGAGTGTAGGCTTGCTAAACTCTAGTTTGGAGGAAGTGCCATAGTCATATATAGGAACGCTTAAATTCGTTCAGAGAAAACAGCTGTCGGGGATTGGTTTGTAGACTTAACTCTAGTTTGGAAGAAGTGCGAGAGACATATATAGGAATGTTTACATTGACTCAAAGAAAGCAACTATGGAGGAGTGTTATTTTGGCATGCCAGATGCTAGTTAAGAAGAGGTACAAGACTCATATATAGGAACGCTTAAATTCACACAGCGAGAGCAACTACGGAGTAGTGTCAGGTAGACATGTTAAAGTCTAGCTTGGGAGAAGTTCCAGAGTCCTATATAGGAAAGGTAACAGCCACTTTGAAAAAGCAAGTCTTGGCGGGTTGTTTGTAGGCCTGCAAAACCCTGTTTTAGTTGAAGTGTGAGAATCATATATGAGAACGCTTACATTCACTCAGAGAAAGCAACGATGGGGTTGTTTGTAGGCTTCCTAAACTGCAGTTTGGAAGAAGCACGAGAATCACATATAGGAACACATACATTTTGACGCACTGAAAGTAACGATGGGGTGGTGTCTTATAGGCATGCTAAACTCTAGTTTGGACGAAGTTTGAGAATCACATATAAGAAAGCTTGGAGTCACTTAGAGAAAGCAAATCTCTGGGTGTGGAATGTAGGCCTGCTAAACTCTATTTTGGTTTAAGACGGCGTGGTGGTTTGTAGGCATACTAAACTCTAGTTTGGAAGAAGTAGGAGAATGATATATGGGAACGCTTACATTCACGTAGAGAAAGCAATTATGGGGTGGCGTTTTTGTAGCCATGCTAATCTCTAGTTTGGAAGAAGTTAAGGAGTAATATATAGGAAAGGGTATAGTCATAGAAACCAACTCTCGGGGGATGTTTTGTACACCTGCAAAACTCCAGTTTGGAAGTGGGGGAGAGTCATATTGGGGACCGCGTGCATTCACTCAGAGAAATCAACGATGGGATTGTGATTTGTAGGCATAGTCAACTCTAGTTTGGAAGAAGTACGAGAATCGTATATAGGAACGCTTACCTTCACGCAGAGAAAGCAACTATGGAGTGATGTTTGTATGCCTACTAAAATATAGTTTGGAGGAAGTTCGAGAGCCATATCTGGGAAGCTTACAGTCACTTAGAGAAAGCAACTCTCGGGGGTGTTTCGTAGGCCTGCTGAACTCTATTTTCAATGAAGTGTTAGAATAATATATGGGAACTCAGTGAAAGCAACGTTGTGGTTGTGGTTCCTAGGCATACTAACCTGTAATTTGGAAGAAGCAAGAGAATCACATGTAGAACCGCTTGCATTCCGGCACCGAATGCAACTATGGGGTGGTGTTTTGTAGGCTTGCAAAACTCTAGTTTGGACGAAGTTTGAGAGTCATATATAGGAAAGTTTACTGTCACGTAGAGAAAGCAACTCTCTGGGTGTGGAATGTAGAGTTATTTTGGTTGAAATAGAGTTATTTTGGTTGAAGTGTGAGAGTCATATATGGGAATGCTTACATTCACTCAGAGAAAACAACGTTTGGGTGGTGGTTTGTAGGGCATACTAAACTGTAGTTTGGAAGAAGTACGAGAGTCCTATATAGGAACACTTACATTCACGCAGAGAAAGCACTTATGGCGTCAGGTTTTGTAGGCATGCTAAACTGCAGTTTGGAAGAAGTTGGAGAACCTTATACAGGAAAGATTACCGTCACCTAGGGAAAGCAACTCTCGGGAGATTTTTTTGTACACATGCTAAACTCTAATTTGGATGAAGTGTGAGAGTCAAACATGGGACCGCTTACATTCCCTCAGAGAAACAACACTGGGGTGGTTTTTGTAGGCATACTAAATAGTTTGGAAGAAGTACGAGAATGATATTTGGGAACGCTTACATTCACACAGAGAAAGCAACTACGGGGTGGTGTTTTGTAAGCATGCTATAGTTTGGAAGAAGTTCTAAACCTGAACAGTCACTTAGAGAAAGCAACTCTTGGTGGGTGATTTTTAGGTCTGCTAAATTGTATTTTGAAAGAAGTACCAGAGTCATATATACTAATGCTTACATTCATGCAAAGAAAAAACCATGGGGTGATGTTTTGTGGGCATGTTAACCTGTAGTTTGGAAGAAGTTGGAGAGTCTTATTTAGGAAAGCTTACAGTCACCTAGAGAAAGCAACTCTCGGGAGAGCCTTTCTTGGCCTGCTAAACTCTACTTTGCATCAATTGTGAGAGTCAAACATGGGAATGCTTTCATTCATTCAGAGAACGCAACGTTTGGGTGGTGGTTTGTAGGCATTCTAAACTGTATTTTGGAGGAAGTACGAGAGTCATGTATATGAACGCTTACATTCAGGCAGAGAAAGCAACTCTGGGGTCGTATTTTGTTGGCATGCTAAACTGTGGTTTGGAAGAAGTTCGAGAGTCTTATATAGGAAAGATTACAGTGACACAGAGAAAACAACTCTCGGAAGTTTATTGGTAGGCCTGCTAAACTCTAACTTGGATGAAATGTGAGAACGCTTGCATTCATTCACTCAGAGAAAGAAACATCGTGATGGTTTGAAGGCATAATAACTGTAGTTGGGAAGAAGTAGGAGAGTCATATATATGAACCGTTACATTCACGCAGAGAACGCAACTGTGGGGTGGCGATGTATGCATGTTAATCTGTAGTTTGGAGGAAGTGCGAGAGTCATATCTGGGGAAAATTATAGTCACTTAGAGAAAGGAACCATCTTGGGCTGGTTTGTAGATCTGCTAAATTCTATTTTGGAAACAGAGTGTGAGTCATATATGGGAACGCTTATGTTCACTCAGAGAAAGCAACCACGGTGTGGTGTTTTGTTGGCATGGTGTAGTTTGAAAGAAGTTGGAGATTCTTATATAGGAAAGTTTACAGTCACCTAGAGAAAGCAACTCACGGGGTGTTGTTTGTAGGCCTGCTAAACTCTAATTTAGATGAAGTGAGAGAGGCATATATATGAACGCTTATATTGATGCAGAGAAAGCAACTATGGGGTGGTGTTTTGTAGGCATGCTAAAATATAATTTGGAAGAAGTTCGAAAACAGACAGTCACTTAGAGAAAGCAACTCTCGGTGGTTGATTTTTCGGTGTGCTAAATTGTATTTTGAAAGAAGTACCAGAGTCATATATACAAACGCTTACATTCATGCAGAGAAAGCAACTGTGGGGTGGTGTTTTCTAGGCATGCTAAACTCTAGTTTGGACGAAGATTGAGAATCACATATAAGAAAGCTTAGAGTCGCTAAAGCAAATCTCTGGGTGTGGAATGTAGGCTTGCCAAACTCTATTTTGGTTTCAGAGTGAGAGTCATATATGGGAAGGCTTACATTCACTCAGAGAAAGCAACGATGGTGTGGTGGTTTGTAGGCATACTGAACTCTAGTTTGGAAGAAGTAGGAGAATGATATATGGGAACGCTTACATTCATGCAGAGAAAGCAATTATGGGGTGGCTTTTTTGTAGCCATGCAAATCTCTATTTTGCAAGAAGTTAAAGAGTAATATATAGGAAAGCGTACCGTCATTTATAGAAACCAACTTTCGGGGGATGGTTTGTAGGCCTGCAAAACTCTACTTTGGAAGAAGGGGGAGAGTCATATGGGGGACTGGGTACATTCACTCGGAGAAATCAACGATGGGGTTGTTGTTTGTAGGCATACTAAACTCTAGTTTGGAAGAAGGACGAGAATCATATATAGGAACGCTTACATTCATGCAGAGAAAGCAACTATGGAGTGATGTTTGTATGCCTACTAAACGATAGTTTGGAGGATGTTCGAGAGTCATATCTGGAAAGCTTACAGTCATTTAGAGAAAGCAACTCTCTCGGGATGGTTCGTAGGCCTGCTAAACTCTATTTTCAATGAAGTGTTAGAATCATATACAGGAACGCTTACATTCACGCAGAGAAAGCAACGTTGGGGTGGCCGTTTTTGAGCATACTAAACTCTACTTTGGAAGAGGTACGAGAGACATAAATACGAACGCTTACATTAACACAGAGAAAGCAAATACGGGGTGCTGTAGTGCAGGCATGCTAAACTATAGATTGGAAGAAGTTCGAAAGCTGACAGTCACTTAGAGAAAGCAACTCTTGGCGGGTGATTTTTAGGTCTGCTAAATTGTATTTTGAAAGACGTACCAGAGTCATATATACAAACGCTTACATTCATGCAGAGAAAGAAACTATGGGGTGACGTGTTGTTGGCATGCTAAACTGAAGTTTGAAAGGAGTTCCAGAGCGTTATATAGGATAGCTTACAGTCACCTAGAGAAAACAACACTCGGGACAGCTTTGCAAGCCTCTAAACACTAATTAGCAGCAATTGTGAGAGTCAAATATGGGAACGCTTACATTCACGGAGAGAACACAACGTTTGGGTGGTGGTTTGTAGGCATAATAACTGTAGGTCAGAAGAAGTAGGAGAGTCATATATATGAACAGTTACATTCACGCAGAGAAAGAAACTGTTGGGTGGTGTATGTACGCATGTTAATCTATACTTTGGAGGAAGTTTGAGAGTCATATCTTGGGAAAATTACAGTCACATAGCTAAATCAACCATCGGGGACTGGTTTGTAGGTCTGCTAAATTCTATTTTGGAAAAAGTGATTCATATAAGGGAATTCTTATGTTCACTCAGAGTAAGCAACGATGCGGTGGTGTATTGTTGGCATGCTAAACTTTAGTTTGGAAGAAGTTCGAGAGTTTTACATAGGAAAGCTTACATTCACCTAGAGACAGCAACTCTCAGGATGTGGTTTATAGGCCTGGTGAACTCTAATTTGGATCAAGTGTGAGAGTCATACATACGAGTTCCAAAATACAGTTTAGTATGCCTACAAACCACCAGCCTAACATTGCTTTCTCTGAGTGGATATAGGCCTTCCCTTATATGAATCTCGGACTGCTTTCAAAATGCAATTTGCCGGACCTACAAAACACCGCCCGAGAGTTGCTTTCCCTCACTATAAGCTTTCCTATATATGACTTTGGAACATAGTTTAGCATGCCAACAAAAGGCCACCCCATAGTTTGCGTGAATGTAAGCGTTCCTATGCATCACGCTCGTACTTCTTCCAAAGTATAGTACACCTACCAACCACCTCCCCAACGTTGCTTTTTCTGAGTGAATGTAAGCATTCTTTTATTCTCGTACTTCCTCCAAACTCCAGTTTAGTGTGACTAAAAATCACCACCGCAACCCTGCTTTCTCTGAGTGAATGTTAGCGTTCCCGTTTATGATTCACACTTCATCCAAAATAGAATTTAGCAGAACTACAAACCGGCCCCCAAGGGTTGCTTTCTCTGTGAGACTGTAAGCTTTCCTATTACTCTTAACTTCTTCGAAACTAGAGATTTGCATGCCTACAAAACACCACCCCATAGTTGCCCTCTCTGCGTGAATGTAAGCACTCATATATATGACTCTGCTACTTCTTCCAAAATACAGTTTAGTATGCTTACAAACAACCACCCAAAAGTTAAGTTCTCTGAGAGAATGTTAGCGTTCCCATGTATGACAGTCACAAATGGTGCAAGGTAGAGTTTAGCAGGCTTACAAACAATCTCTCGAAAGTTGCTTCCTCTAGCGGACTGTAAGCTTTCCTATAAAAGACTGTCGAACTTTTTCGAAACTACATTTCAGCACGCCAACAAAACATCACCACATAGTTTTTCTCAGCATAAATGTAACAGATTTTATATAAACAGATTTTATTTATATATACTCTGGTACTTCTTTGAAAATACAATTTAGCAGACCTAAAAATCCACCGCCAAGAGTTGCTTTCTCTAAATGACTGTCTGCTTTCGAACTTCTTCCAAACTATATTTTAGCAGGCCTACAAAACACCACCCCATAGTTGCTTTCTCTGCGTCCATATAAGCGTTCATATATATCACTCTAGTACTTCTTCCAAACTGGAGTTAGTATACCTACAAACCGGCACCCCAATTTACCTTTCTCTGAGTGAATGAAGTGTATCCATGTATGCCTGTTTCACTTCATCCAAATTAGAGTTTAGCGGCCTACAAACCACCTCCTCTGAGTTGCTTTCTCTAGGTGACTGTAAACTTTCCTATATAAGACTCTCGAACTTCTTCCAAACTACAGTTTAGCATGCCAACAATACAGCGCCCCATAGTTGATTTCTCTGAGTCAACATAAGCGTTCCCATATATGACTCTCACTCTTCTTCCACAAGAGAATTTAGCAGACCTACACACCAGCCCCCGATGGTTCCTTTCTCTAAATGACTCTAATTTTCCCCAGATATGACTCTCGAACTTCCTCCAAACTACAGATTATGATGATTACATACGCCACCCCACAGTTGCTTTCTCTGCGTGAATGTAACCGTTCATATATGACTCTCCTACTTCTTCGAACTACAGTTGTTATTCCTACAAACCACCACGACAAAGTTCTTTCTCTGAGTGAATGCAAGCGTTCTCACACTTCATCCAAATTACAGTTTAGCAGACCTACCAACAAACTACAGAGAGTTGTTTTCTCTGTGTCACTGTACTCTTTCCTATATAAGGCTCTCGAACTTCTTCCAAACCACACTTTAGCATGCCAACAAAATACGATCACAGAGTTGCTTTCTCTGCGTGAATGTAAGCATTCGTATATATGACTCTCCTACTTCCTCCAAAATACAGTTTAGAATGCTTACAAACCACCACCCAAACGTTGCGTTCTCTGAGTGAATGTAAGCGTTCCCATGTTTGACTCTCACAATTGATGCAAATTAGAGTTTAGCACGCTTAGAAACAATCTGCCGAGAGTTACTTTCTCTAGGTGACTGTAAGCTTTCTTATATAAGACTCGCGAACTTCTTCCAAACTACAGTT
The DNA here is from genome assembly GCF_041146395.1 of Eulemur rufifrons. Classification (NCBI taxonomy): domain Eukaryota; kingdom Metazoa; phylum Chordata; class Mammalia; order Primates; family Lemuridae; genus Eulemur; species Eulemur rufifrons. The sequence goes on along the minus strand of NW_027182827.1, from coordinate 1,267,822 downwards.
TAGCATGCCAACGAAACACTGCCCCATCGTTGATTTCTCTGAGTGAACATAAGCGTTCCCACATATGACTTTCACTCTTCTTCCAAAATAGAATTTAGCAGATCTACAAAACGGCCCCCGATGGTTGCTTTCTCTAAGTGACTGCAATTTTCCCCAGATATGACTCTCGAACGTCCTCCAAAGTATAGATTAACATGCGTACATACACCACCCAACAGTTTCTTTCTCTGCGTGAATGTAACCGTTCATATATATGACTCTCCTACTTCTTCCGAACTACAGTTATCATGCCTACAAACCACCACCCAAACGTTGTGTTCTCTCCGTGAATGTAAGCGTTCCCATGTTTGACTCTCACAATTGCTGCTAATTAGTGTTTAGAGGCTTGCAAAGCTGTCCCGAGTGTTGTTTTCTCTAGGTAACTGTAAGCTATCCTATATAACACTCTGGAACTCCTTTCAAACTGCAGTTTAGCATGCCAAAAACACATCACCCCATAGTTTCTTTCTCCGCATGAATGTAAGCGTTTGTATATGACTCTGGTACGTCTTTCAAAATACAATTTAGCAGACCTAAAAATCACCCGCCAAGAGTTGCTTTCTCTAAGTGACTGTCAGCTTTCGAACTTCTTCCAATCTATAGTTTAGCATGCCTGCATTACAGCACCCGATATTTGCTTTCTCTGTGTTAATGTAAGCGTTCGTATTTATGTCTCTCGTACCTCTTCCAAAGTAGAGTTTAGTATGCTCAAAAACGGCCACCCCAACGTTGCTTTCTCTGAGTGAATGTAAGCGTTCCTGCATATGATTCTAACACTTCATTGAAAATAGAGTTTAGCAGGCCTACGAACCACCCCCAGAGAGTTGCTTTCTCTAAATGACTGTAAGCTTTCCAGATATGACTCTCGAGCATCCTCCAAACTATCGTTTAGTAGGCATACAAACATCACTCCATAGTTGCTTTCTCTGCATGAATGTAAGCGTTCCTATATATGATTCTCGTCCTTCTTCCAAACTAGAGTTTAGTATGCCTACAAACCACAACCCCATCGTTGATTTCTCCGAGTGAATGTACCCAGTCCCCCATATGATTCTCCCCCTTCTTCCAAAGTAGAGTTTTGCAGGCCTACAAACCATCCCCCAAAAGTTGGTTTCTATAAATGACGGTACGCTTTCCTGTATATTTCTCTTTAACTTCTTGCAAAATAGAGATTTGCATGGCTACAAAAAAGCCACCCCATAATTGCTTTCTCTGCATGAATGTAAGCGTTCCCATATATCATTCTCCTACTTCTTCCAAACTAGAGTTCAGTATGCCTACAAACCACCACACCATCGTTGCTTTCTCTGAGTGAATGTAAGCCTTCCCATATATGACTCTCACTCCGAAACCAAAATAGAGTTTAGCACGCCTACATTCCACACCCAGAGATTTGCTTTAAGCGACTCTAAGCTTTCTTATATGTGATTCTCAAACTTCGTCCAAACTAGAGTTTAGCACGCCTAGAAAACACCACCCCACAGTTCCTTTCTCTGCATGAATGTAAGCTTTTGAATATATGACACTGGTACTTCTTTCAAAATACAATTTAGCAGACCTAAAAATCCACCGCCAAGAGTTGCTTTCTCTAAATGACTGTCTGCTTTCGAACTTCTTCCAAACTATATTTTAGCAGGCCTACAAAACACCACCCCATAGTTGCTTTCTCTGCGTCCATATAAGCGTTCATATATATCACTCTAGTACTTCTTCCAAACTGGAGTTAGTATACCTACAAACCGGCACCCCAATTTACCTTTCTCTGAGTGAATGAAGCGTATCCATGTATGCCTGTTTCACTTCATCCAAATTAGAGTTTAGCGGCCTACAAACCACCTCCTCTGAGTTGCTTTCTCTAGGTGACTGTAAACTTTCCTATATAAGACTCTCGAACTTCTTCCAAACTACAGTTTAGCATGCCAACAATACAGCGCCCCATCGTTGATTTCTGTGAGTCAACATAAGCGTTCCCATATATGACTCTCACTCTTTTTCCAAAATAGAATTTAGCAGACCTACACACCAGCCCCCGATGGTTCCTTTCTCTAAATGACTCTAATTTTCCCCAGATATGACTCTCGAACTTCCTCCAAACTACAGATTATGATGATTACATACGCCACCCCACAGTTGCTTTCTCTGCGTGAATGTAACCGTTCATATATGACTCTCCTACTTCTTCGAACTACAGTTGTTATTCCTACAAACCACCACGACAAAGTTCTTTCTCTGAGTGAATGCAAGCGTTCTCACACTTCATCCAAATTACAGTTTAGCAGACCTACCAACAAACTACAGAGAGTTGTTTTCTCTGTGTCACTGTACTCTTTCCTATATAAGGCTCTCGAACTTCTTCCAAACCACAGTTTAGCATGCCAACAAAATACGATCACAGAGTTGCTTTCTCTGCGTGAATGTAAGCATTCGTATATATGACTCTCCTACTTCCTCCAAAATACAGTTTAGAATGCTTACAAACCACCACCCAAACGTTGCGTTCTCTGAGTGAATGTAAGCGTTCCCATGTTTGACTCTCACAATTGCTGCTAATTAGTGTTTAGAGGCTTGTAAACCTGTCCCGAGTGTTGCTTTCTCTAGGTGACTGTAAGCTATCCTATATAACACTCTCCAACACCTTCCAAACTGCAATTTAGCATCCCCACAACACATCACCCCATAGTTTCTTTCTCTGCATGAATGTAAGCGTTTGTATATGACTCTGGTACGTCTTTCAAAATACAATTTAGCAGACCTAAAAATCACCCGCCAAGAGTTGCTTTCTCTAAGTGACTGTCAGCTTTCGAACTTCTTCCAATCTATAGTTTAGCATGCCTGCATTACAGCACCCCGTATTTGCTTTCTCTGTGTTAATGTAAGTGTTCGTATTTATGTCTCTCGTACCTCTTCCAGAGTAGAGTTTAGTATGCCCAAAAACGGCCACCCCAACGTTGCTTTCTCTGAGTGAATGTAAGCGTTCCTGTATATGATTCTAACACTTCATTGAAAATAGAGTTTAGCAGGCCTACGAACCATCCCCAGAGAGTTGCTTTCTCTAAATGACTGTAAGCTTTCCAGATATGACTCTCGAACATCCTCCAAACTATCTTTTAGTAGGCATACAAACATCACTCCATAGTTGCTTTCTCTGCATGAATGTAAGCGTCCCTATATATGATTCTCGTACTTCTTCCAAACTAGAGTTTAGTATGCCTACAAACCACAACCCCATCGTTGATTTCTCCGAGTGAATGTACCCAGTCCCCCATATGACTCTCCCCCTTCTTCCAAAGTAGAGTTTTGCAGGCCTACAAACCATCCCCCGAAAGTTGGTTTCTATAAATGACGGTACGCTTTCCTATATATTACTCTTTAACTTCTTGCAAAATAGAGATTTGCATGGCTACAAAAAAGCCACCCCATAATTGCTTTCTCTGCATGAATGTAAGCGTTCCCATATATCATTCTCCTACTTCTTCCAAACTAGAGTTCAGTATGCCTACAAACCACCACACCATCGTTGCTTTCTCTGAGTGAATGTAAGCCTTCCCATATATGACTCTCACTCTGAAACCAAAATAGAGTTTGGCAAGCCTACATTCCACACCCAGAGATTTGCTTTAGCGACTCTAAGCTTTCTTATATGTGATTCTCAAACTTCGTCCAAACTAGAGTTTAGCATGCCTAGAAAACACCACCCCACAGTTGCTTTCTCTGCATGAATGTAAGCGTTTGTATATATGACTCTGGTACTTCTTTCAAAATACAATTTAGCACACCGAAAAATCAACCACCGAGAGTTGCTTTCTCTAAGTGACTGTCTGTTTTCGAACTTCTTCCAAATTATATTTTAGCATGCCTACAAAACACCACCCCATAGTTGCTTTCTCTGCATCAATATAAGCGTTCATATATATGCCTCTCTCACTTCATCTAAATTAGAGTTTAGCAGGCCTACAAACAATACCCCGTGAGTTGCTTTCTCTAGGTGACTGTAAACTTTCCTATATAAGAATCTCCAACTTCTTTCAAACTACACCATGCCAACAAAACACCACACCGTGGTTGCTTTCTCTGAGTGAACATAAGCGTTCCCATATATGACTCACACTCTGTTTCCAAAATAGAATTTAGCAGATCTACAAACCAGCCCAAGATGGTTCCTTTCTCTAAGTGACTATAATTTTCCCCAGGTATGACTCTCGCACTTCCTCCAAACTACAGATTAACATGCATACATCGCCACCCCACAGTTGCGTTCTCTGCGTGAATGTAACGGTTCATATATATGACTCTCCTACTTCTTCCCAACTACAGTTATTATGCCTTCAAACCATCACGATGTTTCTTTCTCTGAGTGAATGAATGCAAGCGTTCTCACATTTCATCCAAGTTAGAGTTTAGCAGGCCTACCAATAAACTTCCGAGAGTTGTTTTCTCTGTGTCACTGTAATCTTTCCTATATAAGACTCTCGAACTTCTTCCAAACCACAGTTTAGCATGCCAACAAAATACGACCCCAGAGTTGCTTTCTCTGCCTGAATGTAAGCGTTCATATACATGACTCTCGTACTTCCTCCAAAATACAGTTTAGAATGCCTACAAACCACCACCCAAACGTTGCGTTCTCTGAATGAATGAAAGCATTCCCATGTTTGACTCTCATAATTGATGCAAAGTAGAGTTTAGCAGGCCAAGAAAGGCTCTCCCGAGAGTTGCTTTCTCTAGGTGACTGTAAGCTTTCCTAAATAAGACTCTCCAACTTCTTCCAAACTACAGGTTAACATGCCCACAAAACATCACCCCATGGTTTTTTCTTTGCATGAATGTAAGCATTAGTATATATGACTCTGGTACTTCTTTCAAAATACAATTTAGCAGACCTAAAAATCACCCACCAAGAGTTGCTTTCTCTAAGTGACTGTTCAGGTTTAGAACTTCTTCCAAACTATAGCATGCTTACAAAACACCACCCCGTAGTTGCTTTCTCTGTGTGAATGTAAGCGTTCCCAAATATCATTCTCGTACTTCTTCCAAACTATTTAGTATGCCTACAAAAACCACCCCAGTGTTGTTTCTCTGAGGGAATGTAAGCGGTCCCATGTTTGACTCTCACACTTCATCCAAATTAGAGTTTAGCATGTGTACAAAAAAATCTCCCGAGAGTTGCTTTCCCTAGGTGATGGTAATCTTTCCTGTATAAGGTTCTCCAACTTCTTCCAAACTGCAGTTTAGCATGCCTACAAAACCTGACGCCATAAGTGCTTTCTCTGCGTGAATGTAAGTGTTCCTATATAGGACTCTCGTACTTCTTCCAAACTACAGTTTAGTATGCCCTACAAACCACCACCCAAACGTTGTTTTCTCTGAGTGAATGTAAGCGTTCCCATATATGACTCTCACACTTCAACCAAAATAACTCTATTTCAACCAAAATAACTCTACATTCCACACCCAGAGAGTTGCTTTCTCTACGTGACTGTAAACTTTCCTATATATGACTCTCAAACTTCGTCCAAACTAGAGTTTTGCAAGCCTACAAAACACCACCCCATAGTTGCATTCGGTGCCGGAATGCAAGCGGTTCTACATGTGATTCTCTTGCTTCTTCCAAATTACAGGTTAGTATGCCTAGGAACCACAACCACAGCGTTGCTTTCACTGAGTTCCCATATATTATTCTAACACTTCATTGAAAATAGAGTTCAGCAGGCCTACGAAACACCCCCGAGAGTTGCTTTCTCTAAGTGACTGTAAGCTTCCCAGATATGGCTCTCGAACTTCCTCCAAACTATATTTTAGTAGGCATACAAACATCACTCCATAGTTGCTTTCTCTGCGTGAAGGTAAGCGTTCCTATATACGATTCTCGTACTTCTTCCAAACTAGAGTTGACTATGCCTACAAATCACAATCCCATCGTTGATTTCTCTGAGTGAATGCACGCGGTCCCCAATATGACTCTCCCCCACTTCCAAACTGGAGTTTTGCAGGTGTACAAAACATCCCCCGAGAGTTGGTTTCTATGACTATACCCTTTCCTATATATTACTCCTTAACTTCTTCCAAACTAGAGATTAGCATGGCTACAAAAATGCCACCCCATAATTGCTTTCTCTACGTGAATGTAAGCGTTCCCATATATCATTCTCCTACTTCTTCCAAACTAGAGTTTAGTATGCCTACAAACCACCACGCCGTCTTAAACCAAAATAGAGTTTAGCAGGCCTACATTCCACACCCAGAGATTTGCTTTCTCTAAGTGACTCTAAGCTTTCTTATATGTGATTCTCAAACTTCGTCCAAACTAGAGTTTAGCATGCCTATAAGACACCACCCCATCGTTACTTTCAGTGCGTCAAAATGTATGTGTTCCTATATGTGATTCTCGTGCTTCTTCCAAACTGCAGTTTAGGAAGCCTACAAACAACCCCATCGTTGCTTTCTCTGAGTGAATGTAAGCGTTCTCATATATGATTCTCACACTTCAACTAAAACAGGGTTTTGCAGGCCTACAAACAACCCGCCAAGACTTGCTTTTTCAAAGTGGCTGTTACCTTTCCTATATAGGACTCTGGAACTTCTCCCAAGCTAGACTTTAACATGTCTACCTGACACTACTCCGTAGTTGCTCTCGCTGTGTGAATGTAAGCGTTCCTATATATGAGTCTTGTACTTCTTCCTAACTAGCATCTGGCATGCCAAAATAACACTCCCCCATAGTTGCTTTCTTTGAGTCAATGTAAACATTCCTATATATGTCTCTCGCACTTCTTCCAAACTAGAGTTGAATAAGTCTACAAACCAATCCCCGACAGCTGTTTTCTCTGAACGAATTTAAGCGTTCCTATATATGACTATGGCACTTCCTCCAAACTAGAGTTTAGCAAGCCTACACTCCACCCCTGTTCGTTGCTTTCTCTAAGTTACTGTAAGCTTTCCTATACATGGCTCTCGAAATTTTCCAAACTAGAGTTAGCATGCCTACTATACACTTACACATAATTGCTTTGTCTGAGTGAATATAAGCCTTCCTATATATGACTGTCGCACTTTTTCCAAATTAGAGTGTAGCCAGCCTGGAAAGCACCCTTTATAGTTGCTTTCATTGAGTGAATGTTAACATTCCTATGTATGACTCTCGCAACTTTTCCAATCTAAGATTTTAGCAATGCTACAAATCCCCCGCTGAGAGTTCCTATACATAACTGTCCTCTTTTTCCAAGCTAGAGTTTAGGAAGCCTAGAAACCGTCCCCCCGTAGACGCTTTATGTGAACGTAAGCGTTCCTATATATGACTCTCGCCTTCCTCCAAACTAGAGCTTAGCAAGCCTACAAACCAACTCCCTATAATTGCTTTCTCTGAATGAATGATATCGTTCCTATATAAGACTCTCGAACTTCTTCCAAACCAGAGTTTAACAAGCCAAAAAAGCACCCCCCATAGATGCTTCCTCTAACTCAAAGCTAATATTCCTATATATGATTCAGCTTCTTCATCCAAACTAGAGTAAGGCAAGCCTACAAATCACACACCAATAGTTGCTTTCTATAAGTAAATGTAAGCATGCCTATATATGACTATAGTAATTCTTCCAAACTGGAGTTTAGCAAGCCTACAGACCCCAGGACTCCACTCCATAGTACCCTGGGCATTGGCGCCTGCCTGTGATGCAGGACATAGGGGCGGACGCTCATCTCAGACACTGCATTGGTGGATTGTAGGCTTTTTTAAGTTTTTGAATTGCAAAAGTCTGAGAATTGGAATTCGATTTAGGGTAAGGTTAGATGTTAGGGACTAGGATTAGTTTTAGGGGTTAGGGTTTTAGGTTAGAATTAGGGTTAGGATTACTGTTAGGGTTAGAGATTAGGATTATGTTTAGTGGTTGGGTTTAGGTTTAGGATGAGAGGAAAGCGTAAGGGTCAGGGATTAGGGTTACTATTAGGAGTTAGATTCAGGGCTTACGAAGGGTTTGGTTTAGTGACAGGGTTAGGGCTTACGTTTAACGGTGTGTGTTAGGGCACGGGTCCTGTCTAACGTACGGGGCACTGTGGGTGTGGAGCAAGGCTGCGAACCCACTTCATCGTACCCTGGGTGTTGGGCATCAACTGTCACGCAGGACAAAGGCAGAGGCTCATCTCACGCATGGTTAGGATTAAGGTTTAAGGTTAGGGTCAGGGTTGAGGGTTAGGGTGAGGGTTAACAGAGTCAGGGTAAGGGGGTGAGGGATAGGGTTAGTGTTAAGGGTTACGGGTAGGTTTAGGGTTCAGGGTTAAAGTTAGCATTAGGGCTTAAGGTTAGGATTAGGCGGTAGGTTAGATTTAGGGTTAGATCTAGGCGTTAGGGTAAGGGCTAGCGTTAGGGTTAAGAGATAGGTTAGGTTGAATGCTTAGGATTAGGATTAGGGTTTGGGGTTAAATTAAGTGTTAGGGGTTAGGATTAAGGATCCAAGGTTAGGGTTATTTTTAGCTGTAGTGTTAGGGTTAGGGATAAGGGATCCCATTAGCATTAAGGGTCTTCCTTACTGTAGGGTTAAGGGTTAGGCTTAGAGTTAAAGGTGAAGGTTAGGCTCAGTGTTAAGATGTAGGGTGAGGGTTAACGGTTAGGGTAAAGGTTAAGCGTTAGGGTTGGGGATTAGTGATTACGGTTTTTGGTTAGTGTTAGGGTTAGCGGTTAGGAGTTAGTGTTTTCTGAAGGGGTATGGTTAGAATTAGGATTGGGGTTAGAGTTAGGGTGAGGTATAGGGGTTAGGTTTAGGGATTAGTTTTAGGGTAAAAGGATAGGATTAGGGTTACGGGTTGGGCTTAGGTTTAGGGTTAAAGTTTACTACTAGGGTTAGGGATAGGGTTCAAGGTTAGCTTTAGGGGTTCTGGTTAGGGTTAGGTGTTAGGTTAGGGTTAGGGTTAGGTCTAGTCGTGAGGGTAAGGTTTAGGGTTAGCTTTAAGAGCTAGGATTAGGTTTAATGGTTAGGATTAGGATTAGGGTTAAGGGTTAGGGTAAGGCTTAGGGGTTAGGGTGAAGGGTTAGGGTCAAGGGTTAGGGTTTTTGTTAGGCATAGCGTTGGGGTTAGAAGTAAGGTTTACTGTCAGTGTTAGGGTTGTAGGTAGGGTTACGGTTAGGGTTAGCGGTTTAGAATTAGGGTTAGGGATTAGGTGTCACAGTGATGACTAGGAGATAGGGTTAGAATTATGGGATAGGGGTTGTTCTCAGGAAATGGGTTATGCATTAACGTTAGGATAAGAGGTTAAAGTTAGGCGCACGGTGAGGTTTACGTGTTAAGGGGAGAAATAGGAACAGGGTTGGGTGTTATGTTCAGGGTTAGGGTTATCTGTTAAAGGTATTGTTTATGCTTAGCGCACGGGCCCTGTCTGCATTAGGCGGGCGGGGGGAGTTTAGGGGGCTGGGATTGTACCCGGGAACCCACTCTATCATACTCTGGGTATGGGCCCGTGGGTTTCATGCAGGACGCAGTGGTAGAGCCTCCTTTCACGCATGGCATGGGAGGATTGCAGGCTTTCTAATCTCTAAGGAAGCAAGAAGTCTGAGAATTAGATTTAGAGTTAGGATTCTGGTTAGGGTTAAGGATGAAATTTAGTGTTAGGGTGAGGGCTTAGGGTTAGGGATTAGGGTTAGGGTTAAAGGTTACTCTTAGGTTTAACGGTTACACTTTGTTTTAGGGTTGAGGTTTACGGTTAGGGTTAAGATGAGGGGTTAGGGTTTGGTACAGGGTTAGGGTTAAGTGTTAGGTTTAGGGTTGAAGATTAGGATTACGGTTAGGATTAAAGGTTAGCGTGAGAGTTAACGCTTAGGGTTAAGGTTAAGAGTTAGGGTTTAGGGTTAGGGTTAGGGTTAGGGTTAGTTTTAGGGTTAGAGTTATGTGCTATGGTTTGTGTTAGAGGTTAGGGTTAGGTTTACTGGTCACGGTTAGGGTTACGTTTAGGGGGTAGCATTAGGGTTAGGGTGAGGATTAAGGGATAGGATTAGGGTTAAATGTTGGGCTTAGGGTTAGGGTTTAGTGTTAGGTTTATCATTAAGGATTAGGGTTAGATTCAGGGTTAAATGCTTGGGTGCGGGTAATGGTTAGGGTCAGGGTTAAGGTTCACGGATAGGGCTAGTGTTAAGGGTTACGGGTAGGTTTAGGGTTCAGGGTTAGTGTTAGCATTAGGGCTTAAGGTTAGGATTAGGTGGAAGGTTAGATTTATGGTTAGATCTAGGCTTTAGGGTAAGGGCTAGCGTTAGGGTTAAGAGATAGGGTTAGGTTTAATGCTTAGGATTAGGGTTAGGGTTTGGGGTTAAAGTAAGTATTAGGGGTTAGGTTTAAGGATCCAAGGTTAGGGTTATTTTTAGCTGTAGTGTTAGGGTTAGGGATAAGGGATCCCATTAGCATTAAGGGTCTTCCTTACTGTAGGGTTAAGGGTTAGGCTTAGAGTTAAAGGTTAAGGTTAGGGTCAGTGTTAAGATTTAGGGTGAGGGTTAACGGTTAGGGTAAAGGTTAAGCGTTAGAGTTAGGGATTAGTGATTAGGGTTTTTGGTTAGTGTTAGGGTAAGCGGTTAGGAGTTAGTGTTTTATGAAGGGGTATGGTTAGAATTAGGATTGGGGTTAGAGTTAGGGTGAGGTATAGGGGTTAGGTTTAGGGGTTAGTTTTAGGGTAAAAGGATAGGATTAGGGTTACGGGTTGGGCTTAGGTTTAGGGTTAAAGTTTACTGCTGGGGTTAGGGATAGGGTTCAGGGTTAGCTTTAGGGGTTCTGGTTAGGGTTAGGTGTTAGGTTAGTGTCAGGGTTAGGTCTAGTCGTGAGGGTAAGGTTTAGGGTTAGCTTTAAGAGCTAGGGTTAGGTTTAATGGTTAGGATTAGGATTAGGGTTAAGGGTTAGGGTAAGGCTTAGCGGTTAGGGTGAAGGGTTAGGGTGAAGGGTTAGGGTTTTTGTTAGGCATAGCGTTGGGGTTAGAAGTAAGGGTTACTGTCAGTGTTAGGGTTGTAGGTAGGGTTACGGTTAGGGTTAGCGGTTTAGAATTAGGGTTAGGGATTAGGTGTCACAGTGATGACTAGGAGATAGGGTTAGAATTATGGGATAGGGGTTGTTCTCAGGAAATGGGTTATGCATTAACGTTAGGATAAGAGGTTAAAGTTAGGCGCACGGTGAGGTTTACGTGTTAAGGGGAGAAATAGGAACAGGGTTGGGTGTTATGTTCAGGGTTAGGGTTATCTGTTAAAGGTATTGTTTATGCTTAGCGCACGGGCCCTGTCTGCATTAGGAGGGCGGGGGGAGTTTAGGGGGCTGGGATTGTACCCGGGAACCCACTCTATCATACTCTGGGTATGGGCCCGTGGGTTTCATGCAGGACACAGTGGTAGAGCCTCCTTTCACGCATGGCATGGGAGGATTCCAGGCTTTCTAAACTCTAAGAAAGCAAGAAGTCTGAGAATTAGATTTAGGGTTAGGATTCTGGTTAGGGTTAAGGATGAAGTTTAGTGTTACGGTGAGGGCTTAGGGTTAGGGATTAGGGTTAGGGTTAAAGGTTACTCTTAGGTTTAACGGCTACACTTTGGTTTAGGGTTGAGGTTTACGGTTAGGGTTAAGATGAGGGGTTAGGGTTTGGTACAGGGTTAGGGTTAAGTGTTAGGTTTAGGGTTGAAGATTAGGATTAGGGTTAGGATTAAAGGTTAGCGTGAGAGTTAACGCTTAGGGTTAAGGTTAAGAGTTAGGGTTTAGGGTTAGGGTTAGGGTTAGGGTTAGTTTTAGGGTTAGAGTTATGTGCTATGGTTTGTGTTAGAGGTTAGGGTTAGGTTTACTGGTCACGGTTAGGGTTAGGTTTAGGGGGTAGCATTAGGGTTAGGGTTAGGGTAAAGGGATAGGATTAGGGTTAAGTGTTGGGCTTAGGGTTAGGATGTACTGTTAGGTTTATCATTAAGGATTAGGGTTAGAATCAGGGTTAAATGCTTGGGTGCGGGTAATAGTTAGGGTCAGGGTTAAGGTTCACGGATAGGGTTAATTTTAAGGGTTATGGGTAGGTTTAGGGTTCAGGGTTAGTGTTAGCATTAGGGCTTAAGGTTAGGATTAGGCGGTAGGTTAGATTTAGGGTTAGATCTAGGCGTTAGGGTAAGGGCTAGCGTTAGGGTTAAGAGATAGGGTTAGGTTTAATGCTTAGGATTAGGGTTAGGGTTTGGGGTTAAAGTAAGTGTTAGGGGTTAGGTTTAAGGATCCAAGGTTAGGGTTATTTTTAGCTGTAGTGTTAGGGTTAGGGATAAGGGATCCCATTAGCATTAAGGGTCTTCCTTACTGTAGGGTTAAGGGTTAGGCTTAGAGTTAAAGGATAAGGATAGGGTCAGTGTTAAGATTTAGGGTGAGGGTTAACGGTTAGGGTAAAGGTTAAGCGTTAGGGTTAGGGATTAGTGATTAGGGTTTTTGGTTAGAATTAGGGTTAGCGGTTAGGAGTTAGTGTTCTATGAAGGGGTATGGTTAGAATTAGGATTGGGGTTAGAGTTAGGGTGAGGTATAGGGGTTAGGTTTAGGGGTTAGTTTTAGGGTAAAGGGATAGGATTAGGGTTACGGGTTGGGCTTAGGTTTAGGGTTAAAGTTTACTGCTGGGGTTAGGGATAGGGTTCAGGGTTAGCTTTAGGGGTTCTGGTTAGGGTTAGGTGTTAGGTTAGTGTCAGGGTTAGGTCTAGTCGTGAGGGTAAGGTTTAGGGTTAGCTTTAAGAGCTAGGGTTAGGTTTAATGGTTAGGATTAGGATTAGGGTTAAGGGTTAGGATAAGGCTTAGGGGTTAGGGTGAAGGGTTAGGGTCAAGGGTTAGGGTTTTTGTTAGGCATAGCGTTGGGGTTAGAAGTAAGGGTTACTGTCAGTGTTAGGGTTGTAGGTAGGGTTACGGTTAGGGTTAGCAGTTTAGAATTAGGGTTAGGGATTAGGTGTCACAGTGATGACTAGGAGATAGGGTTAGAATTATGGGATAGGGGTTGTTCTCAGGAAATGGGTTATGCATTAACGTTAGGATAAGAGGTTAAAGTTAGGCGCACGGTGAGGTGTACGTGTTAAGGGGAGAAATAGGAACAGGGTTGGGTGTTATGTTCAGGGTTAGGGTTATCTGTTAAAGGTATTGTTTATGCTTAGCGCACGGGCCCTGTCTGCATTAGGCGGGCGGGGGGAGTTTAGGGGGCTGGGATTGTACCCGGGAACCCACTCTATCACACTCTGGGAATGGGCCCGTGGGTTTGATGCAGGACGCAGTGGTAGAGCCTCCTTTCACGCATGGCATGGGAGGATTGCAGGCTTTCTAAACTCTAAGGAAGCAAGAAGTCTGAGAATTAGATTTAGAGTTAGGGTTATGGTTAGGGTTAAGGATGAAGTTTAGTGTTAGGGTGAGGGCTTTGGGTTAGGGATTAAGGTTAGGGTTAAAGGTTACTCTTAGGTTTAACGGCTACACTTTGGTTTAGGGTTGAGGTTTACGGTTAGGGTTAAGATGAGGGGTTAGGGTTTGGTACAGGGTTAGGGTTAAGTGTTAGGTTTAGGGTTGAAGATTAGGATTAGGGTTAGGATTAAAGGTTAGCGTGAGAGTTAACGCTTAGTGTTAAGGTTAAGAGTTAGGGTTTAGGGTTAGGGTTAGGGTTAGGGTTAGTTTTAGGGTTAGAGTTATGTGCTATGGTTTGTGTTAGAGGTTAGGGTTAGGTTTACTGGTCACGGTTAGGGTTACGTTTAGGGGGTAGCATTAGGGTTAGGGTTAGGGTTAAGGGATAGGATTAGGGTTAAGTGTTGGGCTTAGGGTTAGGGTTTAGTATTAGGGTTAGCATTAAGGATTAGAGTTAGGGTCAGGGTTAAATGCTTGGGTGCGGGTAATGGTTAGGGTCAGGGTTAAGGTTCATGGATAGGGTTAGTGTTAAGGGTTACGGGTAGGTTTAGGGTTCAGGGTTAGTGTTAGCATTAGGGCTTAAGGTTACGATTAGGCGGTAGGTTAGATTTAGGGTTAGATCTAGGAGTTAGGGTAAGGGCTAGCGTTAGGGTTAAGAGATAGGGTTAGGTTTAATGCTTAGGATTAGGGTTAGCGTTTGGGGTTAAAGTAAGTGTTAGGGGTTAGGTTTAAGGATCCAAGGTTAGGGTTATTTTTAGCTGTAGTGTTAGGGTTAGGGATAAGGGATCCCATTAGCATTAAGGGTCTTCCTTACTGTAGGGTTAAGGGTTAGGCTTAGAGTTAAAGGTTAAGGTTAGGGTCAGTGTTAAGATGTAGGGTGAGGGTTAACGGTTAGGGTAAAGGTTAAGCGTTAGGGTTAGGGATTAGTGATTAGGGTTTTTGGTTAGTGTTAGGGTTAGCGGTTAGGAGTTAGTGTTTTATGAAGGGGTATGGTTAGAATTAGGATTGGGGTTAGAGTTAGGGTGAGGTATAGGGGTTAGGTTTAGGGGTTAGTTTTAGGGTAAAAGGATAGGATTAGGGTTAAGGGTTGGGCTTAGGTTTAGGGTTAAAATTAACTGCTAGGGTTAGGGATAGGGTTCAGGGTTAGCTTTAGGGGTTCTGGTTAGGATTAGGTTTCAGGTTAGTGTCAGGGTTAGGTCTAGTCATGAGGGTAAGGTTTAGGGTTAGCGTTAAGAGCTAGGGTTAGGTTTAATGGTTAGGATTAGGATTAGGGTTAAGGGTTAGGGTAAGGCTTAGGGGTTAGGGTGAAGGGTTAGGGTGAAGGGTTAGGGTTTTTGTTAGGCATAGCGTTGGGGTTAGAAGTAAGGGTTACTGTCAGTGTTAGGGTTGTAGGTAGGGTTACGGTTAGGGTTAGCGGTTTAGAATTAGGGTTAGGGATTAGGTGTCACAGTGATGACTAGGAGATAGGGTTAGAATTATGGGATAGGGGTTGTTCTCAGGAAATGGGTTATGCATTAACGTTAGGATAAGAGGTTAAAGTTAGGCGCACGGTGAGGTTTACGTGTTAAGGGGAGAAATAGGAACAGGGTTGGGTGTTATGTTCAGGGTTAGGGTTATCGGTTAAAGGTATTGTTTATGCTTAGCGCACGGGCCCTGTCTGCATTAGGAGGGCCGGGGGAGTTTAGGGGGCTGGGATTGTACCCGGGAACCCACTCTATCATACTCTGGGTATGGGCCCGTGGGTTTCATGCAGGACACAGTGGTAGAGCCTCCTTTCACGCATGGCATGGGAGGATTGCAGGTTTTCTAAACTCTAAGAAAGCAAGAAGTCTGAGAATTAGATTTAGGGTTAGGATTCTGGTTAGGGTTAAGGATGAAGTTAAGTGTTAGGGTGAGGGCTTAGGGTTAGGGATTAGGGTTAGGGTTAAAGGTTACTCTTAGGTTTAACGGTTACACTTTGGTTTAGGGTTGAGGTTTACGGTTAGGGTTAAGATGAGGGGTTAGGGTTTGGTACAGGGTTAGGGTTAAGTGTTAGGTTTAGGGTTGAAGATTAGGATTAGGGTTAGGATTAAAGGTTAGCGTGAGAGTTAACGCTTAGGGTTAATGTTAAGAGTTAGGGTTTAGGGTTAGGGTTAGGGTTAGTTTTAGGGTTAGAGTTATGTGCTATGGTTTGTGTTATAGTTTAGGGTTAGGTTTACTGGTCACGGTTAGGGTGAAGTTTAGGGGTTAGCATTAGGGTTAGGGCTGGGTTAGGGTTAAGGGATAGGATTAGGGTTAAGTGTTGGGCTTAGGGTTAGGGTTTAGTGTTAAGGTTAGCATTAAGGATTAGTGTTAGGGTCAGGGTTAAATGCTTGGGTGCGGGTAATGGTTAGGGTCAGGGTTAAGGTTCACGGATAGGGTTAGTGTTAAGGGTTACGGGTAGGTTTAGGGTTCAGGGTTAGTGTTAGCATTAGGGCTTAAAGTTAGGATTAGGCGGTTGGTTAGGTTTAGGGTTAGATCTAGGCGTTAGGGTAAGGGCTAGCGTTAGGGTTAAGAGATAGGGTTAGGTTTAATGCTTAGGATTAGGGTTAGGGTTTGGGGTTAAAGTAAGTGTTAGGGGTTAGGTTTAAGGATCCAAGGTTAGGGTTATTTTTAGCTGCAGTGTTAGGGTTAGGGATAAGGGATCCCATTAGCATTAAGGGTCTTCCTTACTGTAGGGTTAAGGGTTAGGCTTAGAGTTAAAGGTTAAGGTTAGGGTCAGTGTTAAGATTTAGGGTGAGGGTTAACGGTTAGGGTAAAGGTTAAGCGTTAGGGTTAGGGATTAGTGAGTAGAGTTTTTGGTTAGTGTTAGGGTTAGCGGTTAGGAGTTAATGTTTTATGAAGGGGTATGGTTAGAAATAGGATTGGGGTTAGAGTTAGGGTGAGGTATAGGGGTTAGGTTTAGGGGTTAGTTTTAGGGTGAAAGGATAGGATTAGGGTTACGGGTTGGGCTTAGGTTTAGGGTTAAAGTTTACTGCTGGGGTTAGGGATAGGGTTCAGGGTTAGCTTTAGGGGTTCTGGTTAGGGTTAGGTGTTAGGATAGTGTCAGGGTTAGGTCTAGTCGTGAGGGTAAGGTTTAGGGTTAGCTTTAAGAGCTAGGGTTAGGTTTAATGGTTAGGATTAGGATTAGGGTTAAGGGTTAGGGTAAGGCTTAGGGGTTAGGGTGAAGGGTTAGGGTCAAGGGTTAGGGTTTTTGTTAGGCATAGCGTTGGGGTTAGAAGTAAGGGTTACTGTCAGTGTTAGGGTTGTAGGTAGGGTTACGGTTAGGGTTAGCGGTTTAGAATTAGGGTTAGGGATTAGGTGTCACAGTGATGACTAGGAGATAGGGTTAGAACTATGGGATAGGGGTTGTTCTCAGGAAATGGGTTATGCATTAACGTTAGGATAAGAGGTTAAAGTTAGGCGCACGGTGAGGTTTACGTGTTAAGGGGAGATATAGGAACAGGGTTGGGTGTTATGTTCAGGGTTGGGGTTATCTGTTAAAGGTATTGTTTATGCTTAGCGCACGGGCCCTGTCTGCATTAGGCGGGCGGGGGGAGTTTAGGGGGCTGGGATTGTACCCGGGAACCCACTCTATCATTCTCTGGGTATGGGCCCGTGGGTTTCATGCAGGACACAGTGGTAGAGCCTCCTTTCACGCATGGCATGGGAGGATGGCAGGCTTTCTAAACTTTAAGAAAGCAAGAAGTCTGAGAATTAGATTTAGGGTTAGGATTATGGTTAGGGTTAAGGATGAAGTTTAGTGTTCGGATGAGGGCTTAGGGTTAGGGATTAGGGTTAGGGTTAAAGGTTACTCTTAGGTTTAACGGTTACACTTTGGTTTAGGGTTGAGGTTTACGGTTAGGGTTAAGATGAGTGGTTACGGATTGGTACAGGGTTAGGTTTAAGTGTTAGGTTTAGGGTTGAAGATTAGGATTAGGGTTAGGATTAAAGGTTAGCGTGAGAGTTAACGCTTAGGGTTAACGTTAAGAGTTAGGGTTTAGGGTTAGGGTTAGGGTTAGTTTTAGGGTTAGAGTTATGTGCTATGGTTTGTGTTAGAGGTTAGGGTTAGGTTTACTGGTCACGGTTAGGGTTATGTTTAGCGGTTAGCATTAGGGTTAGGGTTAGGGTTAGGGTTAAGGGATAGGATTAGGGTTAAGTGTTGGGCTTAGTGTTAGGGTTTAGTGTTAAGGTTAGCATTAAGGATTAGGGTTAGGGTCAGGGTTAAATGCTTGGGTGCGGGTAATGGTTAGGGTCAGGGTTTAGGTTCACGGATAGGGTTAGTGTTAAGGGTTACGGGTAGGTTTAGGGTTCAGGGTTAGTGTTAGCATTAGGGCTTAAGGTTAGGATTAGGCGGTATGTTAGATTTAGGGTTAGATCTAGGCGTTAGGGTAAGGGCTAGCGTTAGGGTTAAGAGATAGGTTTAGGTTTAATGCTTAGGATTAGGGTTAGGGTTTGGGGTTAAAGTAAGTGTTAGGGGTTAGGTTTAAGGATCCAAGGTTAGGGATATTTTTAGCTGTAGTGTTAGGGTTAGGGATAAGGGATCCCATTAGCATTAAGGGTCTTCCTTACTGTAGGGTTAAGGGTTAGGCTTAGAGTTAAAGGTTAAGGTTAGGGTCAGTGTTAAGATTTAGGGTGAGGGTTAACGTTTAGGGTAAAGGTTAAGCGTTAGGGTTAGGCATTAGTGATTAGGGTTTTTGGTTAGTGTTAGGGTTAGCGGTTAGGAGTTAGTGCTTTATGAAGGGGTATGGTTAGAATTAGGATTGGGTTTAGAGTTAGGGTGAGGTATAGGGGTTAGGTTTAGGGGTTAGTTTTAGGGTAAAAGGATAGGATTAGGGTTACGGGTTGGGCTTAGGTTTAGGGTTAAAGTTTAGTACTAGGGTTAGGGATAGGGTTCAGGGTTAGCTTTAGGGGTTCTGGTTAGGGTTAGGTGTTAGGTTAGTGTCAGGGTTAGGTCTAGTCGTGAGGGTAAGGTTTAGGGTTAGCTTTAAGAGCTAGGGTTAGGTTTAATGGTTAGGATTAGGATTAGGGTTAAGGGTTAGGGTAAGGCTTAGGGGTTAGGGTGAAGGGTTAGGGTCAAGTGTTAGGGTTTTTGTTAGGCATAGCGTTGGGTTTAGAAGTAAGGGTTACTGTCAGTGTTAGGGTTGTAGATAGTGTTACGGTTAGGGTTAGCGGTTTAGAATTAGGGTTAGGGATTAGGTGTCACAGTGATGACTGGGAGATAGGGTTAGAATTATGGGATAGGGGATGTTCTCAGGAAATGGGTTATGCATTAACGTTACGATAAGAGGTTAAAGTTATGCGCACGGTGAGGTTTACGTGTTAAGGGGAGAAATAGGAACAGGGTTGGGTGTTATGTTCAGGGTTAGGGTTATCTGTTAAAGGTATTGTTTATGCTTAGCGCACGGGCCCTGTCTGCATTAGGCGAGCGGGGGAGTTTAGGGGGCTGGGATTGTACCCGGGAACCCACTCTATCATACTCTGGGTATGGGCCCGTGGGTTTCATGCAGGACACAGTGGTAGAGCCTCCTTTCACGCATGGCATGGGAGGATTGCAGGCTTTCTATACTTTAAGAAAGCAAGAAGTCTGAGAATTAGATTTAGGGTTAGGATTATGGTTAGGGTTAAGGACAAGTTTAGTGTTAGGATGAGGGCTTAGGGTTAGGGATTAGGGTTAGGGTTAAAGGTTACTCTTAGGTTTAACGGTTACACTTTGGTATAGGGTTGAGGTTTACCGTTAGGGTTAAGATGAGGGGTTTGGGTTTGGTACAGGGTTAGGGTTAAGTGTTAGGTTTAGGGTTGAAGATTCGGATTAGGGTTAGGATTAAAGGTTACCGTGAGAGTTAACTCTTAGGGTTAAGGTTAAGAGTTAGGGTTTAGGGTTAGGTTTAGGGTTAGGGTTAGTTTTAGGGTTAGAGTTATGTGCTATGGTTTGTGTTAGAGGTTAGGGTTAGGTTTACTGGTCACGGTGAGAGTTACGTTTAGGGGTTAGCATTAGGGTTAGGGTTAAGGGATAGGATTAGGGTTAAGTGTTGGGCTTAGGGTTAGGGTTTAGTGTTAAGTTTAGGATTAAGGATTAGGGTTAGGGTCAGGGTTAAATGCTTGGGTGCGGGTAATGGTTAGGGTCAGGGTTAAGGTTCACGGATAGGGTTAGTGTTAAGGGTTACGGGCAGGTTTAGGGTTCAGGGTTAGTGTTAGCATTAGGGCTTAAGGTTAGGATAAGGCGGTAGTTTAGATTTAGGGTTAGATCTAGGCGTTAGGGTAAGGGCTAGCGTTAGGGTTAAGAGATAGGGTTAGGTTTAATGCTTAGGATTAGGGTTAGGGTTTGGGGTTAAAGTAAGTGTTAGGGGTTAGGTTTAAGGATCCAAGGTTAGGGTTATTTTTAGTTGTAGTGTTAGGGTTAGGGATAAGGGATCCCATTAGCATTAAGGGTCTTCCTTACTGTAGGGTTAAGGGTTAGGCTTAGAGTTAAAGGTTAAGGTTAGGGTCAGTGTTAAGATTTAGGGTGAGGGTTAACGGTTAGGGTAAAGGTTAAGCGTTAGGGTTAGGGATTAGTGATTAGGGTTTTTGGTTAGTGTTACGGTTAGCGGTTAGGAGTTAGTGTTTTATGAAGGGGTATGGTTAGAATTAGGATTGGGGTTAGAGTTAGGGTGCGGTATAGGGGTTAGGTTTAGGGGTTAGTTTTAGGGTAAAAGGATAGGATTAGGGTTACGGGTTGGGCTTAGGTTTAGGGTTAAAGTTTAGTACTAGGGTTAGGGATAGGGTTCAGGGTTAGCTTTAGGGGTTCTGGTTAGGGTTAGGTGTTAGGTTAGTGTCAGGGTTAGATCTAGTCGTGAGGGGAAGGTTCAGGGTTAGCTTTAAGAGCTAGGGTTAGGTTTAATGGTTAGGATTAGGATTAGGGTTAAGGGTTAGGGTAAGGCTTAGGGGTTAGGGTGAAGGGTTAGGGTGAAGGGTTAGGGTTTTTGTTAGGCATAGCGTTGGGGTTAGAAGTAAGGGTTACTGTCAGTGTTAGGGTTGTAGGTAGGGTTACGGTTAGCGTTAGCGGTTTAGAATTAGGGTTAGGGATTAGGTGTCACAGTGATGACTAGGAGATAGGGTTAGAATTATGGGATAGGGGTTGTTCTCAGGAAATGGGTTATGCATTAACGTTACGATAAGAGGTTAAAGTTAGGCGCACGGTGAGGTTTACGTGTTAAGGGGAGATATAGGAACAGGGTTGGGTGTTATGTTCAGGGTTAGGGTTATCTGTTAAAGGTATTGTTTATGCTTAGCGCACGGGCCCTGTCTGCAGTAGGCGGGCGGGGGGAGTTTAGCGGGCTGGGATTGTACCCGGGAACCCACTCTATCCTACTCTGGGTATGGGCCCGTGGGTTTCATGCAGGACACAGTGGTAGAGCCTCCTTTCACACATGGCATGGGAGGATGGCAGGCTTTCTAAACTCTAAGAAAGCAAGAAGTCTGAGAATTAGATTTAGGGTTAGGATTCTGGTTAGGGTTAAGGATGAAGTTTAGTGTTAGGGTGAGGGCTTATGGTTAGGGATTAGGGTGAGGGTTAAAGGTTACTCTTAGGTTTAACGGTTACACTTTGGTTTAGGGTTGAGGTTTACGGTTAGGGTTAAGATGAGGGGTTAGGGTTTGGTAGAGGGTGAGGGTTAAGTGTTAGGTTTAGGGTTGAAGATTAGGATTAGGGTTAGGATTAAATGTTAGCGTGAGAGTTAATGCTTAGGGTTAAGGTTAAGAGTTAGGGTTTAGGGTTAGGGTTAGGGTTAGTTTTAGGGTTAGAGTTATGTGCTATGGTTTGTGTTAGAGGTTAGGGTTAGGATTACTGGTCACGGTTAGGGTTACGTTTAGGGGGTAGCATTAGGGTTAGGGTTAGGGTTAAGGGATAGGATTAGGGATAAGTGTTGTGCTTAGGGTTAGGGTTCAGTGTTAGGGTTAGCATTAAGGATTAGGGTTAGGGTCAGGGTTAAATGCTTGGGTGCGGGTAATGGTTAGGGTCAGGGTTAAGGTTCACGGATAGGGTTAGTGTTAAGGGTTACGGGCAGGTTTAGGGTTCAGGGTTAGTGTTAGCATTAGGGCTTAAGGTTAGGATAAGGCGGTAGTTTAGATTTAGGGTTAGATCTAGGCGTTAGGGTAAGGGCTAGCGTTAGGGTTAAGAGATAGGGTTAGGTTTAATGCTTAGGATTAGGGTTAGGGTTTGGGGTTAAAGTAAGTGTTAGGGGTTAGGTTTAAGGATCCAAGGTTAGGGTTATTTTTAGCTGTAGTGTTAGGGTTAGGGATAAGGGATCCCATTAGTATTAAGGGTCTTCCTTACTGTAGGGTTAAGGGTTAGGCTTAGAGTTAAAGGTTAAGGTTAGGGTCAGTGTTAAGATTTAGGGTGAGGGTTAACGGTTAGGGTAAAGGTTAAGCGTTAGGGTTAGGGATTAGTGATTAGGGTTTTTGGTTAGTGTTACAGTTAGCGGTTAGGAGTTAGTGTTTTATGAAGGGGTATGGTTAGAATAAGGATTGGGGTTAGAGTTAGGGTGCGGTATAGGGGTTAGGTTTAGGGGTTAGTTTTAGGGTAAAAGGATAGGATTAGGGTTACGGGTTGGGCTTAGGTTTAGGGTTAAAGTTTAGTACTAGGGTTAGGGATAGGGTTCAGGGTTAGCTTTAGGGGTTCTGGTTAGGGTTAGGTGTTAGGTTAGTGTCAGGGTTAGATCTAGTCGTGAGGGTAAGGTTTAGGGTTAGCTTTAAGAGCTAGGGTTAGGTTTAATGGTTAGGATTAGGATTAGGGTTAAGGGTTAGGGTAAGGCTTAGGGGTTAGGGTGAAGGGTTAGGGTGAAGGGTTAGGGTTTTTGCTAGGCATAGCGTTGGGGTTAGAAGTAACGGTTACTGTCAGTGTTAGGGTTGTAGGTAGGGATACGGTTAGGGTTCGTGGTTTAGAATTAGGGTTAGGGATTAGGTGTCACAGTGATGACTAGGAGATAGGGTTAGAATTATGGGATAGGGGTTGTTCTCAGGAAATGGGTTATGCATTAACGTTAGGATAAGAGGTTAAAGTTAGGCGCACGGTGAGGTTTACGTGTTAAGGGGAGAAATAGGAACAGGGTTGGGTGTTATGTTCAGGGTTAGGGTTATCTGTTAAAGGTATTGTTTATGCTTAGGGCACGGGCCCTGTCTGCATTAGGCGGGCGGGGGGAGTTTAGGGGGCTGGGATTGTACCCGGGAACCCACTCTATCATACTCTGGGTATGGGCCCGTGGGTTTCATGCAGGACACAGTGGTAGAGCCTCCTTTTACGCATGGCATGGGAGGATTGCAGGCTCTCTAAACTCTAAGAAAGCAAGAAGTCTGAGAATTAGATTTAGGGTTAGGATTCTGGTTAGGGTTAAGGATGAAGTTTAGTGTTAGGGTGAGGGCTTAGGGTTAGGGATTAGGGTTAGGGTTAAAGGTTACTCTTAGGTTTAACGGTTACACTTTGGTTTAGGGTTGAGGTTTACGGTTAGGGTTAAGATGAGGGGTTAGGGTTTGGTAGAGGGTGAGGGTTAAGTGTTAGGTTTAGGGTTGAAGATTAGGATTAGGGTTAGGATTAAAGGTTAGCGTGAGAGTTAATGCTTAGGGTTAAGGTTAAGAGTTAGGGTTTAGGGTTAGGGTTAGGGTTAGTTTTAGGGTTAGACTTATGTGCTATGGTTTGTGTTAGAGGTTAGGGTTAGGTTTACTGGTCACGGTTAGGGTTACGTTTAGGGGGTAGCATTAGTGTTATGGTTAGGGTTAGGGTTAAGGGATAGCATTAGGTAAAACTGTTGGGCTTAGGGTTAGGGTTTAGTGTTAGGGTTAGCATTAAGGATTATGGTTAGGGTCAGGGTTAAATGCTTGGGTGCGGGTAATGGCTAGGGTCAGGGTTAAGATTCACGGATAGGGTTAGTGTTAAGGGTTACGGGTAGGTTTAGGGTTCAGGGTTAGTGTTAGCATTAGGGCTTAAGGTTAGGATTAGGCGGTAGGTTAGATTTAGGGTTAGATCTAGGCGTTAGGGTAAGGGCTAGCGTTAGGTTTAAGAGATAGGGTTAGGTTTAATGCTTAGGATTAGGGTTAGGGTTTGGGGTTAAAGTAAGTGTTAGGGGTTAGGTTTAAGGATCCAAGGTTAGGGTTATTTTTAGCTGTAGTGTTAGGGTTAGGGATAAGGGATCCCATTAGCATTAAGGGTCTTCCTTACTGTAGGGTTAAGGGTTAGGCTTAGAGTTAAAGGTTAAGGTTAGGGTCAGTGTTAAGATTTAGGGTGAGGGTTAACGGTTAGGGTAAAGGTTAAGCGTTAGGGTTAGGGATTAGTGATTAGGGTTTTTGGTTAGTGTTAGGGTTAGCGGTTAGGAGTTAGTGTTTTATGAAGGGGTATGGTTAGAATTAGGATTGGGGTTAGAGTTAGGGTGAGGTATAGGGGTTAGGTTTAGGGGTTAGTTTTAGGGTAAAGGATAGGATTAGGGTTACGGGTTGGGCTTAGGTTTAGGGTTAAAGTTTACTGCTAGGGTTAGGGATAGGGTTCAGGGTTAGCTTTAGGGGTTCTGGTTAGGGTTAGGTGTTAGGTTAGTGTCAGGGTTAGGTCTAGTCGTGAGGGTAAGGTTTAGGGTTAGCTTTAAGAGCTAGGGTTAGGTTTAATGGTTAGGATTAGGATTAGGGTTAAGGGTTAGGGTAAGGCTTAGGGGTTAGGGTGAAGGGTTAGGGTGAAGTGTTTGGGTTTTTGTTAGGCATAGCGTTGGGGTTAGAAGTAAGGGTTACTGTCAGTGTTAGGGTTGTAGGTAGGGTTACGGTTAGGGTTAGCGGTTTAGAATTAGGGTTAGGGATTAGGTGTCACAGTGATGACTAGGAGATAGGGTTAGAATTATGGGATAGGGGTTGTTCTCAGGAAATGGGTTATGCATTAACGTTAGGATAAGAGGTTAAAGTTAGGCGCACGGTGAGGTTTACGTGTTAAGGGGAGAAATAGGAACAGGGTTGGGTGTTATGTTCAGGGTTAGGGTTATCTGTTAAAGGTATTGTTTATGCTTAGCGCACGGGCCCTGTCTGCATTAAGCGGACATGGGGAGTTTAGGGGGCTGGGATTGTACCCGGGAACCCACTCTATCATACTCTGGGTATGGGCCCGTGGGTTTCATGCAGGACACAGTGGTAGAGCCTCCTTTCACGCATGGCATGGGAGGATTGCAGGCTTTCTAAACTCTAAGAAAGCAAGAAGTCTGATAATTAGATTTAGGGTTAGGATTCTGGTTAGGGTTAAGGATGAAGTTTAGTGTTAGGGTGAGGGCTTAGGGTTAGGGAATAGGGTTAGGGTTAAAGGTTACTCTTAGGTAACGGTTACACTTTAGTTTAGGGTTGAGGTTTACGGTTAGGGTTAAGATGAGGGGTTAGGGTTTGGTACAGGGTTAGGGTTAAGTGTTAGGTTTAGGGTTGAAGATTAGGATTAGGGTTAGGATTAAAGGTTAGCGTGAGAGTTAACGCTTAGGTTTAAGGTTAAGAGTTAGGGTTTAGGGTTAGGGTTAGGGTTAGGTTTAGTTTTAGGGTTAGAGTTATGTGCTATGGTTTGTGTTAGAGGTTAGGGTTAGGATTACTGGTCACGGTTAGGGTTACGTTTAGGGGTTAGCATTAGGGTTAGGGTTAGGGTTAGGGTTAAGGGATAGGATTAGGGATAAGTTTTGGGCTTAGGGTTAGGGTTTAGTGTTAGGGTTAGCATTAAGGATTAGGGTTAGGGTCAGGGTTAAATGCTTGGGTGCGGGTAATCGTTAGGGTCACGGTTAAGGTTCACGGATAGGGTTAGTGTTAAGGGTTACGGGTAGGTTTAGGGTTCAGGGTTGGTGTTAGCATTAGGGCTTAAGGTTAGGATTAGGCGGTAGGTTAGATTTAGGGTTAGATCTAGGCGTTAGGGTAAGGGCTAGCGTTAGGGTTAAGAGATAGGGTTAGGTTTAATGCTTAGGATTAGGGTTAGGGTTTGGGGTTAAAGTAAGTGTTAGGGGTTAGGTTTAAGGATCAAAGGTTAGGGTTATTTTTAGCAGTAGTGTTAGGGTTAGGGATAAGGGATCCCATTAGCATTAAGGGTCTTCCTTACTGTAGGGTTAAGGGTTAGGCTTAGAGTTAAAGGTTAAGGTTAGGGTCAGTGTTAAGATTTAGGGTGAGGGTTAACGGTTAGGGTAAAGGTTAAGCGTTAGGGTTAGGGATTAGTGATTAGGGTTTTTGGTTAGTGTTAGGGTTAGCGGTTAGGAGTTAGTGTTTTATGAAGGGGTATGGTTAGAATAAGGATTGGGGTTAGAGTTAGGGTGAGGTATAGGGGTTAGGTTTAGGGGTTAGTTTTAGGATAAAAGGATAGGATTAGGGTTACGGGTTGGGCTTAGGTTTAGGGTTAAAGTTTAGTACTAGGGTTAGGGATAGGGTTCAGGGTTAGCTTTAGGGGTTCTGGTTAGGGTTAGGTGTTAGGTTAGTGTCAGGGTTAGATCTAGTCGTGAGGGTAAGGTTTAGGGTTAGCTTTAAGAGCTAGGGTTAGGTTTAATGGTTAGGATTAGGATTAGGGTTAAGGGTTAGGGTAAGGCTTAGGGGTTAGGGTGAAGGGTTAGGGTGAAGGGTTAGGGTTTTTGTTAGGCATAGCGTTGGGGTTAGAAGTAAGGGTTACTGTCAGTGTTAGGGTTGTAGGTAGGGTTACGGTTAGGGTTCGTGGTTTAGAATTAGGGTTAGGGATTAGGTGTCACAGTGATGACTAGGAGATAGGGTTAGAATTATGGGATAGGGGTTGTTCTCAGGAAATGGGTTATGCATTAACGTTAGGATAAGAGGTTAAAGTAAGGCGCACGGTGAGGTTTACGTGTTAAGGGGAGAAATAGGAACAGGGTTGGGTGTTATGTTCAGGGTTAGGGTTATCTGTTAAAGGTATTGTTTATGCTTAGGGCACGGGCCCTGTCTGCATTAGGCGGGCGGGGGGAGTTTAGGGGGCTGGGATTGTACCCGGGAACCCACTCTATCATACTCTGGGTATGGGCCCGTGGGTTTCATGCAGGACACAGTGGTAGAGCCTCCTTTTACGCATGGCATGGGAGGATTGCAGGCTTTCTAAACTCTAAGAAAGCAAGAAGTCTGAGAAGTAGATTTAGGGTTAGGATTCTGGTTAGGGTTAAGGATGAAGTTTAGTGTTAGGGTGAGGGCTTAGGGTTAGGGATTAGGGTTAGGGTTAAAGGTTACTCTTAGGTTTAACGGTTACACTTTGGTTTAGGGTTGAGGTTTACGGTTAGGGTTAAGATGAGGGGTTAGGTTTTGGTAGAGGGTGAGGGTTAAGTGTTAGGTTTAGGGTTGAAGATTAGGATTAGGGTTAGGATTAAAGGTTAGCGTGAGAGTTAACGCTTAGGGTTAAGGTTAAGAGTTAGGGTTTAGGGTTAGGGTTAGGGTTAGTTTTAGGGTTAGACTTATGTGCTATGGTTTGTGTTAGAGGTTAGGGTTAGGTTTACTGGTCACGGTTAGGGTTACGTTTAGGGGGTAGCATTAGTGTTATGGTTAGGGTTAGGGTTAAGGGATAGCATTAGGTAAAACTGTTGGGCTTAGGGTTAGGGTTTAGTGTTAGGGTTAGCATTAAGGATTATGGTTAGGGTCAGGGTTAAATGCTTGGGTGCGGGTAATGGCTAGGGTCAGGGTTAAGATTCACGGATAGGGTTAGTGTTAAGGGTTACGGGTAGGTTTAGGGTTCAGGGTTAGTGTTAGCATTAGGGCTTAAGGTTAGGATTAGGCGGTAGGTTAGATTTAGGGTTAGATCTAGGCGTTAGGGTAAGGGCTAGCGTTAGGTTTAAGAGATAGGGTTAGGTTTAATGCTTAGGATTAGGGTTAGGGTTTGGGGTTAAAGTAAGTGTTAGGGGTTAGGTTTAAGGATCCAAGGTTAGGGTTATTTTTAGCTGTAGTGTTAGGGTTAGGGATAAGGGATCCCATTAGCATTAAGGGTCTTCCTTACTGTAGGGTTAAGGGTTAGGCTTAGAGTTAAAGGTGAAGGTTAGGGTCAGTGTTAAGATTTAGGGTGAGGGTTAACGGTTAGGGTAAAGGTTAAGCGTTAGGGTTAGGGATTAGTGATTAGGGTTTTTGGTTAGTGTTAGGGTTAGCGGTTAGGAGTTAGTGTTTTATGAAGGGGTATGGTTAGAATTAGGATTGGGGTTAGAGTTAGGGTGAGGTATAGGGGTTAGGTTTAGGGGTTAGTTTTAGGGTAAAGGATAGGATTAGGGTTACGGGTTGGGCTTAGGTTTAGGGTTAAAGTTTACTGCTAGGGTTAGGGATAGGGTTCAGGGTTAGCTTTAGGGGTTCTGGTTAGGGTTAGGTGTTAGGTTAGTGTCAGGGTTAGGTCTAGTCGTGAGGGTAAGGTTTAGGGTTAGCTTTAAGAGCTAGGGTTAGGTTTAATGGTTAGGATTAGGATTAGGGTTAAGGGTTAGGGTAAGGCTTAGGGGTTAGGGTGAAGGGTTAGGGTGAAGTGTTAGGGTTTTTGTTAGGCATAGCGTTGGGGTTAGAAGTAAGGGTTACTGTCAGTGTTAGGGTTGTAGGTAGGGTTACGGTTAGGGTTAGCGGTTTAGAATTAGGGTTAGGGATTAGGTGTCACAGTGATGACTAGGAGATAGGGTTAGAATTATGGGATAGGGGTTGTTCTCAGGAAATGGGTTATGCATTAACGTTAGGATAAGAGGTTAAAGTTAGGCGCACGGTGAGGTTTACGTGTTAAGGGGAGAAATAGGAACAGGGTTGGGTGTTATGTTCAGGGTTAGGGTTATCTGTTAAAGGTATTGTTTATGCTTAGCGCACGGGCCCTGTCTGCATTAAGCGGACATGGGGAGTTTAGGGGGCTGGGATTGTACCCGGGAACCCACTCTATCATACTCTGGGTATGGGCCCGTGGGTTTCATGCAGGACACAGTGGTAGAGCCTCCTTTCACGCATGGCATGGGAGGATTGCAGGCTTTCTAAACTCTAAGAAAGCAAGAAGTCTGATAATTAGATTTAGGGTTAGGATTCTGGTTAGGGTTAAGGATGAAGTTTAGTGTTAGGGTGAGGGCTTAGGGTTAGGGAATAGGGTTAGGGTTAAAGGTTACTCTTAGGTAACGGTTACACTTTAGTTTAGGGTTGAGGTTTACGGTTAGGGTTAAGATGAGGGGTTAGGGTTTGGTACAGGGTTAGGGTTAAGTGTTAGGTTTAGGGTTGAAGATTAGGATTAGGGTTAGGATTAAAGGTTAGCGTGAGAGTTAACGCTTAGGTTTAAGGTTAAGAGTTAGGGTTTAGGGTTAGGGTTAGGGTTAGGTTTAGTTTTAGGGTTAGAGTTATGTGCTATGGTTTGTGTTAGAGGTTAGGGTTAGGATTACTGGTCACGGTTAGGGTTACGTTTAGGGGTTAGCATTAGGGTTAGGGTTAGGGTTAGGGTTAAGGGATAGGATTAGGGATAAGTTTTGGGCTTAGGGTTAGGGTTTAGTGTTAGGGTTAGCATTAAGGATTAGGGTTAGGGTCAGGGTTAAATGCTTGGGTGCGGGTAATCGTTAGGGTCACGGTTAAGGTTCACGGATAGGGTTAGTGTTAAGGGTTACGGGTAGGTTTAGGGTTCAGGGTTGGTGTTAGCATTAGGGCTTAAGGTTAGGATTAGGCGGTAGGTTAGATTTAGGGTTAGATCTAGGCGTTAGGGTAAGGGCTAGCGTTAGGGTTAAGAGATAGGGTTAGGTTTAATGCTTAGGATTAGGGTTAGGGTTTGGGGTTAAAGTAAGTGTTAGGGGTTAGGTTTAAGGATCAAAGGTTAGGGTTATTTTTAGCAGTAGTGTTAGGGTTAGGGATAAGGGATCCCATTAGCATTAAGGGTCTTCCTTACTGTAGGGTTAAGGGTTAGGCTTAGAGTTAAAGGTTAAGGTTAGGGTCAGTGTTAAGATTTAGGGTGAGGGTTAACGGTTAGGGTAATGGTTAAGCGTTAGGGTTAGGGATTAGTGATTATGGTTTTTGGTTAGTGTTAGGGTTAACGGTTAGGAGTTACTGTTTTATGAAGGGGTATGGTTAGAATTAGGATTGGGGTTAGAGTTAGGGTGAGGTATAGGGGTTAGGTTTAGGGGTTAGTTTTAGGGTAAAAGGATAGGATTAGGGTTACGGGTTGGGCTTAGGTTTAGGGTTAAAGGTTACTGCTAGGGTTAGGGATAGGGTTCAAGGTTAGCTTTAGGGGTTCTGGTTAGGGTTCGGTGTTAGGTTAGTGTCAGGGTTAGGTCTAGTCGTGAGGGTAAGGTTTAGGGTTAGTTTTAAGAGCCAGGGTTAGGTTTAATGGTTAGGATTAGGATTAGGGTTAAGGGTTAGGGTAAGTCTTAGGGGTTAGGGTGAAGGGTTAGGGTCAAGGGTTAGGGTTTTTGTTAGGCATAGCGTTGGGGTTAGAAGTAAGGGTTACTGTCAGTGTTAGGGTTGTAGGTAGGGTTACGGTTAGGGTTAGCGGTTTAGAATTAGGGTTAGGGATTAGGTGTCACAGTGATGACTAGGAGATAGGGTTAGAATTATGGGATAGGGGTTGTTCTCAGGAAATGGGTTATGCATTAACGTTAGGATAAGAGGTTAAAGTTAGGCGCACGGTGAGGTTTACGTGTTAAGGGGAGAAATAGGAACAGGGTTAGGTGCCATGTTCAGGGTTAGGGTTATCTGTTAAAGGTATCATTTATGCTTAGCTCACGGGCCCTGTCCTCATTAAGCTGGGGGGAGTTTAGGGGGTTGGGATTGTCACCGGGAGCCCACTGTATCGGATTCTGGGTATGGGCCCGTGGGTTTCATGCAGGACACAGTGGTAGAGCTTCCTTTCACACATGGCATGGGAGGATTGCAGGCTTTCTAAACTCTAAGAAAGCAAGAAGTCTGAGAATTAGATTTAGGGTTAGGATTATGGTTAGTGTTCAGGATGAAGTGTAGTGTTATGGTGAGGGGATAGGGTTACAGATTAGGGTTACGGTTTAAGGTTACTGTTAGGTTTAACGGTTACAGTTCGTATTGGGGTTGAGGTTTGCGGATAGGGTTAAGATGAGGGGTTAGGGTTTGGTACAGGGTTAGGGTTGTGTTAGGTTTAGGGTTGAAGATTAAGATTAGGGTTAGGATTAAAGGTTAGCATGAGAGTTAACGGTTAAGGTTAAGGGTTAGGGTTAGGGTTTAGGTTTAGGGTTAAGGGTTAGGGTTAGTTTTAGGGTTAGAGTTATGTGTTAGGGTGTGTGTTAGAGATTAGGGTTAGGTTTATTGTTCACGGTTAGGGTTACGTTTAGGGGTTAGCATTAGGGTTAGGGATTAGGTTTAGGGTAAGTGTTTAGAGTTAGTGTTGGGCTTTAGGCTCGGGGCTTAGGTTCAGTGTCAGGGGTTAGGGTTGGTGGTAGGGCTTAGATTTAGCGGTCAGTTTAAGGGCACAGTACCTGGTTAATCTACAGTGAGAGGGGTGGGGTCGGAGTCACCACGAAAGCACAACGTCATTCCCTGGGTCTTGGGACAAAACCTACATGCAGGACTCAGGCGGAGCCTCATCTCACACATGGCATGGCTGTATTATAGGCTTGCTTCACTCTGAGAATGGAAGTAGTGTGAGAATTAGGGTTAGGTTTTGGGTTAGGGGTTTCGAGTTAAGGGTTAGGTTTCGAGTCAAGGTCAGGTGCTAGGGATTAGTGGTTAGGGTTAGAGTTAGTGTTAGGGGTTAGGTGTTAAGTCTGGGTTAGGGGGCCAGGGTTAGGTTTAGGGTTGGGGTTAGCGTTAGGGTTAGGGGTTAGGGTTAAGGGTTAGGCTTAGGGTTAGGCTTCAGGGTTAGGGTTATGGTTTAGGGTTAGAGTCAGGGTTAAGTGTTAGGGTGAGGCTTAACAGCTAGGGTTAGTGTTAGGGGGTTAGGGATAAGGTTAGGGTTAAGGGTTAGGTTTATGGTTCAGGTTTAAGGTTAGGATTAGGGGTTAGGGTTAGTGTTAACTGTAGGTCAGTGTTGGTGTTAGATCTCTAGGCATTAGCGTATAGGTTAGGGTTAGGATTAATTAGGGTTATGTTTAATGGTTAGGATTGGGATTAGCGTTAAGGGTTAGGGTTAAGCTTTAGGGGTTATGACTAAAGATCAATGGTTAGGGTTATTTTTAGGCGTAGGGTTAGGGTAAGGGTTTTAGGGTTAGTGTTAGTGTTGTTGGTAGGGTTAAGGTTAGGGTTGGCGTTTCAGAATTAGGGATTAGGTGTTATGGTTATGGCTAGGAGTTAGGGTTAGTATTACGGTATAGGACTTGTTCTCAGGGTGTCATGCATTATCGTTAAGATAAGGGGTTAAGTTAGGGTTAGGGTGAGGTTTACGTGTTAAGGTGAGCAGTAGGATCAGGGTTAGGTGTTATGTTCTGGGTTAGGGTTATGGGTGTGGGGTAGGGTTTATGCTTAGGGCCCGGGCCCTGTATGCACCAGGAGGCGAAGTTAGGGGTCTGTGATGGTCTCTGGGAACCCACTCTATCGTACGCAGTGTATGGGCCTCTGGGTTTCATGCAGGACACTGTGGCAGAGCGGGCTTTCATGCGTGGCTTAGTAGGATTGTAGGCTTTCAAAACTCTGAGAAAGCAAGAAGTCTGAGAATTAGATTTAGGGTTAGGATTACTGTACAGTTTAGCGATGAAGATTAGTGATAGGGTGATGCTTAGGGTTAGGGGTTAGGGTTAGGGTTAGGGTTGTTGGTAGGGTGAAGGTTAGGGTTGGCATTTTAGAATTAGGGATGAGGTGTTACGGTTATGGCTCGGGGTTAGGATTGGAATTATGGGATAGGACTTCTTCTCAGGGTGTTATGCATTAAGGTTAAGATAAGGGGATAAGTTAGGGTTACGGGGAGGTTTATGTTTTAAGGTGAGCAATAGGATCAGGGTCAGGTGCTATGTTGAGGGTGAGGGTTATCTGTTAGGGGTAGTGTTTATACTTAGCGTACAGGCCCTGTCTGCACTGGGCAGGGGGCTGGGGTTAGGGGGATGGGATTGTCCCCGGGAACCCACTCTATCATACGATAGGTATGGGCTCCTGGTTTCATGCAAGAGAGAGCTGCAGAGCCCCCTTTTACTCATGGCATGAGAGGATTTTAGGCTTTCTAAACTCTAAGAAAGCAAGAAGTCCGAGAATTAGATTTAGGGGTAGGATTATGATAATGTTTAGGGTTAGGGTTTGTGTTAAGGTGGGGTCTTAGGGTTAGGGGTTAGGGTTAGAGGTTAGTGTTAGGTTTAACAGTTACAGTTAGGTTTATGGTTAAGTTTCAGGGATAGGGTTAAGGTTTGGGTTTAGCGTTTGGCACAGGGTTAGGCTTCAGTGTTAGCTTTATGGTTAAAGATTAGGATTAGGGTTAGTGTGAGGGTTAATGGTAAGGGTCAAGATTAAGGGTTAGGGTTGGGGTTAGGGTTAGGTTTAGGGTTAGGGCTTAGGGTTAAGGGATAGGATTAGGGTTAAGTGTTGGGCTTATTGTTAGGGTTAAAGTTTAGTGTTAGGGTTAATGTCTAGTGTTATGGTCCAGTTTAAGTGTTAGGGTGAGGGTTAACAATTAGGATTAGGCTTAGGGGTTAGGGATATAGTGAAGGTTCAGTGTTAGGGTTAGGTTTAGGGTTCAGGGTTAGGGTTAGCTTTAGGGGTTATGGTTAGGGTTAGGTGTTAGGTTAGTGTCAGGGTTAGGTCTAGTCGTGAGGGTAAGGTTTAGGGTTAGCTTTAAGAGCTAGGGTTAGGTTTAATGGTTAGGATTAGGATTAGGGTTAAGAGTTAGGGTAATGCTTAGGGGTTAGGGTGAAGGGTGAAGGGTTAGGGCTTTTGTTAGGCATAGCGTTGGGGTTAGAAGTAAGGGTTCCTGTCAGTGTTAGGGTTGTAGGCAGCGTTACGGTTAGGCTTAGGGGTTGAGAATTAGGGTTAGGGATTAGGTGTTACAGTGATGACTAGGAGATAGGGTTAGAATTATGGGATAGGGGATGTTCTCAGGGAATGGGTTATGCATTAACGTTACAATAAGAGGTTAAAGTTAGGCTCACGGTGAGGTTTACGTGTTAAGGGGAGAAATATGAACAGGGTTAGGTGCCATGTTCAGGGTTAGGGTTATCTGTTAAAGGTATCATTTATGCTTAGCGCACGGGCCCTGTCGGCATTAAGCTGGGGGGAGGTTAGGGGGCTGGGATTGTCACCGGGAACCCACTGTATCGGACTCTGGGTATGGGCCCGTGGGTTTCATGCAGGACACAGTGGTAGAGCCTCCTTTCACACATGGCATGGGAGGATTGCAGGCTTTCTAAACTCTAAGAAAGCAAGAAGTCTGAGAATTAGATTTAGGGTTAGGATTACTGTACGGTTTAGGGCTGAAGATTAGTGATAGGGTGAGACTTAGGGTTAGGGGTTAGGGTTAGGTTTAGGGTTGCTGGTAGGGTGAAGGTTAGGGTTGGCATTTTAGAATTAGGGATGAGGTGTTACGGTTATGGCTCGGGGTTAGGATTAGAATTATGGGATAGGACTTCTTCTCAGGGTGTTATGCATTAAGGTTAAGATAGGGGATAAGTTAGGGTTACGGGGAGGTTTATGTTTTAAGGTGAGCAATAGGATCAGGGTCAGGTGCTATGTTCAGGGTGAGGGTTATCTGTTAGGGGTAGTGTTTATACTTAGCGTACAGGCCCTGTCTGCACTGGGCGGGGGCCTGGGGTTTGGGGGATGAAATTTTCCCCGGGAACCCACTCTATCATACGCTAGGTATGGGCTCCTGGTTTCATGCAAGAGAGAGCTGCAGAGCCCCCTTTTACTCATGGCATGGGAGGATTTTAGGCTTTCTAAACTCTAAGAAAGCAAGAAGTCCGAGAATTAGATTTAGGGGTAGGATTATGATAATGTTTAGGGTTACCGTTAGGGTTAGGGTTAAGGGTTAGGCTTAGGGTTAGGATTCAGGTTTAGAGTTAAGGTTTAGGGTTAGGGTCAGGGTTAAGGGTTAGGGTGAGGGTTAACAGGTACGGTTAGGGTTAGGGTGTTAGGGATAGGGTTAGGGTTAAGGGTTAGGTTTATGGTTCATGTTTAAGGTTAGCATTAGGGATTAGGGTTAGTGTTAACTGTAGGTCCTGTTGGGGTTGGATCTCTAGGCATTATGGCAAAGGTTAGGGTTAGGGTTAAGAGTCAGGGTTATGTTTAATGGTTAGGATTGGGATTAGGGTTAAGTGTTAGGGTAAGGCTTAGGGGTTAGGGTGAAGGGTGAAGGGTTAGGGCTTTTGTTAGGCATAGCGTTGGGGTTAGAAGTAAGGGTTACTGTCAGTGTTAGGGTTGTAGGTAGGGTTACGGTTGGGGTTAGCAGTTTAGAATTACGGTTAGGGGTCAGGTGCTACAGTTATCACTAGGAGATAGGGTTAGAATTATGGGATAGGGAATGTTATGGGGGAATAGGTTATGCATTAACATTAGAATAAGAGGTTAAAGTTAGGCTCACAGTCAGGTGTACGTGTTAAGGGGAGAAATAGGAACAGGGTTAGGTGTTATGTTCAGGGTTAGGGTTACCTGTTAAAGGTATTGTTTATGCCTAGCGCACGGGCCCTGTCTGCGTTAGCCAGGGGGAGTTTAGGGGGCTGGCATTGTCACCGGGAACCCACTGTATCAGACTCTGGGTATGGGCCCGTGGGTTTCATGCCGGACACATTGGTAGAGCTTCCTTTCACACATGGCCTGGGAGGATTGCAGGCATTCTAAACTCTAAGAAAGCAAGAAGTCTCAGAATTAAATTTAGAGTTAGGATTATGGTTAGGGTTCAGGATGAAGTGTAGTGTTACGGTGAGGGCTTAGGGTTACGGATTAGGGTTAGGGTTTAAGGTTACTGTTAGGTTTAACGGTTACAGTTCGTTTAGGGTTGAGGTTTGCGGATAGGGTTAAGATGAGGGATTAGTGTTTGGTACAGGGTTAGGGTTAAATGTTAGGTTTAGGGTTCAAGATTAGGATTAGGGTTAGGATTAAAGGTTAGCATGAGAGTTAACGGTTAAGGTTAAGGGTTAGGGTTAGGGTTTAGGTTTAGGGTTAAGGGTTAGGGTTAGTTTTAGGGTTAGAGTTATGTGTTAGGGTTTGTGTTAGAGGTTAGGGTTAGGTTTACTGTTCATGGTTGGGGTTACCTTTAGGGGTTAGCATTAGGGTTAGGGATTAGGTTAAGGGTAAGTGTTTAGAGTTAGTGTTGGGCTTTAGTCTCGGGGATTAAGTTCAGGGTAAAGGTTTAGGTTTGGTGGTAGGGCTTACATTTAGCGGTCAGTTTAAGGGCACAGGACCTGGTTAATCTACGGTGAGAGGGGTGCGGTCGGAGTCATCACGAAAGCACAACATCATTCCCTGGGCCCTGGGACAAGACCTACATGCAGGACTCAGGCGGAGCCTCATCTCACACATGGCATGGCTGTATTGTAGGCTTGCTTCACTCGGGAATGGAAGTAGTGTGAGAATTAGGGTTAGGGTTGGGGTTAGGGGTTTCGAGTTAGGGGTTAGTTTTGAGTCAGGGTCAGGTGCTAGGGATTAGTGGTTAGGGTTAGAGTTAGTGTTAGGGGTTAGGTGTTAAGTCTGGGTTTGGGGTCCAGGGTTAGGTTTAGGGTTGGGGTTAGTGTTAGCTGTAGATGTCAGGGTTAAGGGATAGGTTTAGGGTTAAGGGTTAGGCTTAGGGTTAGGGTTCAGGGTTAGGGTTAAGGTTTAGGGTTAGAGTCAGGGTTAAGGGTTAGGGTGAGGCTTAACAGTTAGGGTTAGGGTTAGGGGGTTGGGATAGGGTTAGGGTTAAGGGTTAGGTTTATGGTTCAGGTTTAAAGTTGGCATTAGGTGTTAGGGTTAGTGTTAACTGTAGGTCAGTGTTGGGGTTAGATCTCTAGGCATTAGGGTAGAGGTTACGGTTAGCGTTAAGAGTTAGGGTTATGTTTAATGGTTAGGATTGGGATTAGCGTTAAGGGTTAGGGTTAAAGTTTAGGGGTTATGACTAAGGATCAATGCTTACGGTTATTTTTAGGCGTAGGGTTAGGGTAAGGGTTTAGGGTTAGTGTTAGAGTTGTTGGTAGGGTTAAGGTTAGGGTTGGCGTTTCAGAATTAGGGATTAGGTGTTATGGTTATGGCTAGGAGTTAGGGTTAGAATTACGGTATAGGGCTTGTTCTCAGGGTGTCATGCATTATCGTTAAGATAAGGGGTTAAAGTTAGGGTTACAGTGAGGTTTGCGTGTTAAGGTGAGCAGTAGGATCAGGGATAGTTGTTATGTTCTGGGTTAGGGTTATGGGTGAGGGGTAGGGTTTATGCTTAGGTCACAGGCCCTGTATGCACTAGAAGGCGAAATTAGGGGTCTGTGATGGTCGCTGGGAACCCACTCTATCGTACGCAGTGTATGGGCCTCTGGGTTTCATGCAGGACACTGTGGTAGAGCCGGCTTTCATGCATGGCTTAATAGGATTGTAGGTTTTCAAAACTCTGAGAACGCAAGAAGTCTGAGAATTATATTTAGGGTTAGGTTTACGGTACGGTTTAGGGATGAAGACTAGTGATAGGGTGAGGGCTTAGGGTTAGGGTTTTGGGTTAGGGTTAGGGTTTTTGGTAGGGTGAAAGCTAGGGTTGGCATTTTAGAAATAGGGATGAGGTGTTACGGTTATGTCCAGGTGATAGGATTAGAATTATGGGATAGGGCTTCTTCTCAGGGTGTTATGCATTAAGGTTAAGATAAGGGGATAAGTTAGGGTTACGGGGAGATTTATGTTTTCAGGTGAGCAATAGGATCAGGGTTAGGTGTTATGTTCAGGGTGAGGGTTATCAGTTAGGGGTATTGATTATACTTAGGGCACGGGCCCTGTATGCACTTGGCGGCGGGCGGGGATTATAGCGATGGGATTGTCCCCGGGAACCCACTCTATCATACGCTGGGTATGGGCTCCTGGGTTTCATGCAGGACACAGTGGCAGAGCCCCCTTTTACTCATGGCATGGGAGGATTGTAGGCTTTCTTAACTCTGAGAAAGCAAGAACTCTGAGAATTAGATTTAGGGGTAGGATTATGGTAATGTTTAGGGATCAAGATTCGTGTTAGGGTGGCGTCTTAGGGTTAGGGGTTAGGGTTAAAGGTTAATGTTAGTTTTAACAGTTACAGTTAGGTTTACGGTTCAGTTTGAGGGTTAGGGTTTATGTTTGGGTCTAGTGTTTGACACAGGGTTAGGCTTCAGTGTTAGCTTTATGGTTAAAGATTAGGATTAGAGTCACGGTTAAGGTTTAGTGTGATGGTTAATGGTAAGGGTCAATATTATGGGTTAGGGTGGGGTTAGGGTTAGGAATAAGGCTTCATGTAACCTTTAGGGTTAGAGTTAATTGTTGTGGTTACGGGTAGAGGTTAGGGTTAGGTTTAGGATTCATGGTTAGGGTTATGTTTAGCGGTTAGTGTTAGGGTTAGTGGTCAGGTTTAAGGTAAGGTTTTAGAGTTAGTGTTCGGCGTTACAGTCTGAGCTTATGTTTACGGTTAGGGGTTAGTGTTAGTGTTAGGGCTGAGATTTATCTGTTAGTTAAGGGCACAGGACTTGTTTAATCTATGGTGAGAAGGGTGTGGACAGGTCGCTGTGACACCACACCATCGTATTCTTTGTATTTGGCCCCGACCTACATGTGGGACACAGGCAGAGCCTCATCTCAGGAATGGCATGGCTGTATTGTAGGTTTGCTTAAGGCTGAGAATGGAAGAGGTGTGAGAATTAGGGTTAAGTTTAGGGTTACGGGTTTGGGGTTAGGGGTTTAGGGTTAGAGGGAGGGTTAGGGGTTAGGGATTAGTAGTTAGGGTTACTGTTAGCATTAAAGGTTAGGTCTTAGGGTTGGGATAGGAGCTAGGGTTAGGTTTAGGGTTGGGTTCAGTGTTAGGTTTAGGGTTAGGGGTTAGGGTTAGGCTTAGGGTTAAGGGATAGGATTCGGGTTAAGTGTTGGGCTTAGGGTTAGGGTTTAGTGTTAGGGTTATCGTTAAAGATTAGGGTTAGGATCAGGGTTAAATGTTTGGGTGCGGGTAATGGTTAGGGTCAGGGTTAAGGGTTACGGATAGGGTTAGTGTTAAGGGTTACGGGTAGGTTTAGGGTTCAGGGTTAGAGTTAGCATTAGGGCTTAAGGTTAGGATTAGGTTGTAGGTTAGATTTAGGGTTAGATCTAGGCGTTAGGGTAAGGTCTAGGGTTAGGATTAAGAGATAGGGTTAGGTTTAATGCTTAGGATTAGGGTTAGGGTTTGGCGTTAAAGTAAGTGTTAGGGGTTAGGTTTAAGGATCAAAGGTTAGGGTTATTTTTAGCCGTAGTGTTAGGTTTAGGGTTAAGGGATAAGGTTAGCGTTAAGGGTTTCCCTTACTGTTAGGGTTAAGGGTTAGGCTTAGAGTTAAAGGTTAATGTTAGGGTCAGTGTTAAGGGTTAGGGTGAGGGTTAATGGTTAGGGTAAAGCTTAAGCCTTAGGGTTAAGGGTTAGCAATTAGGGTTTATGATTAGTGTTAGGGTTAGGGGTTAGGAGTTAGTGTTTTATGAAGGGGTATGTTTAGAGTTAGGTTTCGGGTTAGTATTAGGGTTAGGTTTAGGGGTTAGTTTTAGGGTAAAAGGATAGGATTAGGGTTAAGGGTTGGGCTCAGGTTTAGGGTTAAAGTTTAGTGTTAGGGTTAATGTTTAGTGTTATGGTCCAGTTTAAGTGTTAGGGTGAGGGTTAACGGTTAGGATTAGGCTTAGAGGTTGGGGATATAGTGAGGGTTCAGTGTTAGGGTTAGGTTTAGGATTCAGGGTTAGGGTTAGCTTTAGGGGTTATGGTTAGGGTTAGATGTTAGGTTAGTGTCAGGGTTAGGTCTAGTCATGAGGGTAAGGTTTAGGGTTAGCTTTAAGAGCTACGGTTAGGTTTAATGGTTAGGATTAGGATTAGGGTTAAGGGTTAGGTTAAGGCTTACGGGTTAGGGTGAAGGGTGAAGGGTTAGGGCTTTTGTTAGGCATAGCGTTGGGGTTAGAAGTAAGGGTTACTGTCAGTGTTATGGTTGTAGTTAGGGTTACGGTTAGGGTTAGCAGTTTAGAATTAGGGTTAGGGATCAGGTTTTACAGTTATGACTAGGAGATAGGGTTAGAATTATGGG
Organism: Eulemur rufifrons; assembly: GCF_041146395.1. Taxonomy (NCBI): domain Eukaryota; kingdom Metazoa; phylum Chordata; class Mammalia; order Primates; family Lemuridae; genus Eulemur; species Eulemur rufifrons. Next base: position 1,228,398 of record NW_027182827.1, on the reverse strand, counting down.
ATAGGGGTTGTTCTCAGGGAATGGGTTATGCATGAACGTTACGATAAGAGGTTACAGTTAGGCTCACGGTGAGGTTTACGTGTTAAGGGGAGAAATAGGAACAGGGTTAGGTTTTATGTTCAGGGTTAGGGTTACCTGTTAAAGGTATTGTTTATGCTTAGCGCATGGGCCCTGTCTGCATTAGGCGGTGTGGAAGGTTAGGGGGCTGGGATTGTCACCAGGAACCCACTGTATCGTACTCTGGATATCGGCCCATGGGTTTCATACAGGACACAGTGGTAGAGCCTCCTTTAACGCATGGCATGGGAGGATTGCAGGCTTTCTAAAGTCTAAGAAAGCAAGACGTCTTAGAATTAGATTTAGGGTTAGGATTATTGTTAGGGTTAAGGATGAAGTTTAGTGTTAGGGTGAGGGCTTAGGGTTAGGGATTAGGGTTAGGATTAAAGGTTATTCTTAGGTTTAACGGTTACAGTTCGGTTTATGGTTGAGGTTTACTGTTAGGGTTAAGATGAGGGGTTAGTGTTTGGTACAGGGTTAGGGTTAAGTGTTAGGTTTAGGGTTGAAGATTAGGATTAGTGTTAGGATTAAAGGTTAGCGTGAGAGTTAACGGTTAGGGTTAAGGTTAAGAGTTACGGTAGGGTTTAGGTTTAGGGTTAAGGGTTAGGGTAAGTTTTAGGGTTAGAGTTATGTGTTAGGGTTTGTGTTAGATGTTAGGGTTAGGTTTACTGTTCACGGTTAGGGTTACGTTTAGGGGTTAGCATTAGGGTTAGGGATTAGGTTTAGGGTAAGGGTTTAGTGTTAGTGTTGGGCTTTAGGCTCGGGGCTTAGGTTCAGGGTCAGTGGTTAGGGTTGGTGGTAGAGCTCAGATTTAGCGGTCAGTTTAAGGGCACAGGACTTGGTTAATCTAAGGTGAGAGGGGTGCGGTCAGAGTCACCATGAAAGCACAACATCATTCCCTGGGCCTTGGGACAAAACTTACATGCAGAACTCAGGTGGAGCCTCATCTCACACATGGCATGTCTGTATTGTAGGCTTGCTTCACTCTGGTAATGGAAGTAGTGTGAGAATTAGGGTTAGGTTTGCGGTTAGGGGTTTCGAGTTAGGGGTTAAGTTTCGAGTCAGGGTTAGGTGCTAGTGGTTAGGGGTAGAGTTAGTGTTACGGGTTCGGTGTTAATTCTGGGTTAGGGGGCCAGGGTTAGGTTTAGGGTTGGGGTTAGTGTTATGGTTAGTGGTTAAGGTTAATGGAAAGGGTTAGGGTTAAGGGTTAGGCTTAGGGTTAGGGTTCAGGGTTAGGGTTCAGGTTTAGGGTTAGGGTCAGGGTTAAGGGTTAGGGTGAGGGTTAATTGTTAGGGGGTTAGGGTTAAGGATTAGGTTTATTGTTCAGGTTTAAGGTTATAATTAGGGGTTTGTGTTACTTGTAACTGTAGGTCAGTGTTGGGGTTAGAACTCTAGGCATTAATGTAAAGGTTAGAGTTAGGGTTCAGAGTTAGGGTTATGTTTAATTGTTAGGATTGGGATTAGGGTTAAGCGTTAGGGTTAAGGTTAGGGGTTATGACTAAGGATCAATGGTTAGGGTTATTTTTAGGCATAGGGTTAGGGTAAGGGGTTAGGGTTAGTGTTAGTGTTGTTGGTAGGGTTAAGGTTAGGGTTGGCGTTTCAGAATTAGAGATTAGGTGTTATGGTTATGGCTAGGAGTTAGGGTTAGAATTACAGTACAGGGCTTGTTCTCAGGGTGTCATGCATTAACGTTACGATATGGGGTTAAAGTTAGGGTTACGGTGAGGTTTACGTGTTAAGGTGAGCAGTAGTATCAGGGTTAGGTGTTATGTTCTGGGTTAGGGTTATGGATGAGGGCTAGTGTTTATGCTTAGGGCATGGGCCCTGTATGCCCTAGGAATCGAAGTTAGGGGTCTGTTGTGGTCGCTGGGAACCCACTCTATCGTACGCTGTGTATGGGCCTCTGGGTTTCTTGCAGGACACTGTGGCAGAGCCGGCTTTCATGCATGGCTTAGTAGGATTGTAGGCTTTCAAAACTCTGAGAACGCAAGAAGTCTGAGAATTAGATTTAGGGTTAGGATTACGGTACGGTTTAGTGATGAAGATTAGTGATAGGGTGAGGGCTTAGGGTTAGAGGTTAGGGTTAGGGTTAGGGTTGTTGGTAGGGTGAAGGTAGGGTTGGCATTTTAGAATTAGGGATGAGGTGTTATGGTTATGGCTGGGGATTAGGATTGGAATTATGGGATGGGGCTTCTTCTCAGGGTGTTATACATTAACGTTAAGATAAGGGGATAAGTTAGGGTTACGGGGAGGTTTATGTTTTAAGGTGAGCAATAGGATCAGGGTCAGGTGTTATATTCAGGGTGAGGGTTATCTGTTAGGGGTAGTGTTTATACTTAGCGTACGGGCCCTGTCTGCACTGGGCGGGGGGCGGGGGTTAGGGGGATGGGATTGTGCCCGGGAACGCACTGTATCGTACGCTGGGTATGGGCTCCTGGGTTTCATGCAGGACACAGTGGCAGAGCCCCCTTTTACTCATGGCATGGGAGGATTGTAAGCTTTCTAAACTCTGAGATAGCAAGAAGTCTGAGAATTAGATTTAGGGGTAAGATTATGGTAATGTTTAGTGAGGAAGATTAGTGTTAGGGTGGGCTCTTAGGGTTAGGGGTTAGGGTTAAAGGTTCGTGTTATTTTTAACAGTTACAGTTACGTTTTCGGTTAAGTTTCAGGGTTAGGGTTAGGGTTAAGGTTTGGTTTTATCCTTTGGCACAGGGTTAGGCTTCAGTGTTAGCTTTATGGTTAAAGATTAGGATTAGGGTTAGGGTTAAGGGTTAGGGTGAGGGTGAATGGTAAGGGTCAAGGTTAAGTGTTAGGGTTGGGCTTAGGGTTAGGAATAAGGCTTCGTGTAACGTTTAGGTTTAGAGTTAAGTGTTATGGTTATGGCTAGAGGTTAGGGTTAGGTTTAGGGTTCATGGTTAGGGTTACATTTAGGGGTTCGGGTTATGGGTTAAGTTTAGGGTGAGTGTTTAGTGTTACTGTTGGGCGTTAGGATAAGGGCCGAGGTTTAGGGTTAGGATTTAGGTTTAGTATTAGGGCTTAGATTTAGTGGTTAGTTTAAGGGCACATGCTCTGTTTAATCTATGGTGGGAAGGGTGCAGACTGGGTCGCCTCAACACCACACCATCGTACCTTGGGCCCAGACCTACATGCAGGACTCAGGCAGAGCCTCTTCTCACTCGTGGCATGGCTCTATTGTAGGCTTGGTCAACTCTGAGAACGAAGGAAGTGTGAGAATTAGGGTTATGGTTAGGGTTATGTGTTTGGGGTTAGAGGTTTAGGTTTGAGTGAAGTTTAGTGGTTAGGAATTAGAAGTTAGGATTAGTGTGTCAGGGGTTAGGTGTTAGGTTTTTGTAAGGGGCTAGTGTTAGATTTAGGTTTAGGGTTAAAGTTCAGGTGGGTTAGGGGTCAGCGTTAGGGTTAGGCTTACAAGATAGGATTAAGGTAAAGGGTGAAGGCTTAAGATTAGCAGTAAGGGTTAAGGTTAGGGTTAAGGGTTAGGGTTTCGGTCCAAGTTAAGGGTGAGAGTGAGGGTTAACAGTTGCGATTAGGGTAATGGTTTAGGGATAGTAATAGGTTTAAGGGATAGGGTTAGGGTTAGGTTTAGGGTTCGGGGTTAGGGTTAGCATTAGCGGTTAGGGTTAGGGTTAGGGGTTAGGGTTACAGTTAGGGTTAGGTCTAGGCATTATGGTAATGGTTCGTGTTAGGGTTAAGAATTAGGGTTAGGTTTAATTGTTAGGATTATGATCAGGGTAATGGTTAGGGTTAGGGTTAGCAGTTAGAGTTAGGGTTAGTGTTACGGTTGTTTGTAGGGTGAAGGTAATGTTTAGCAGTTTAGAATTAAGGTTAGGGATTAGGTGTTACGGTTATGCTAGGAGTTAGGCTTAGAATTAAGGGATAGGGTTTGTTCTTAGGGTAAGTGTTATGCAATAACATTAGGATAGGGGTTAAAGTTAGGGTTACAGTGAGGTTTACGTGTTAAGGTGAACAATAACATCAGGGTTAGGTGTTATGTTCAGGGTTAGGGTTATGGGTGAGGTGCAGGGTTTTTGCTTAGGGCATGGGCCCTGTCAGCACTAGCAGGGGGAGTTAGGGGGGCTGTGATTGTCCCCGGGAACCCACTCTATCGTACGCAGTGTATGGGCTCCTGGGTTTCATGCAGGACACTGTGGCAGAGCCAGCTTTCACGCATGGCTTTGGAGAATTGTAGGCTTTTAAAACTCTGAGATAGCAAGAAGTCTGAGAATTAGATTTAGGGTTAGGATTATGGTTAGGGTTAGGGATGAAGATTAGTCAGGGAGAGGGCTTAGGGTTAGGGCTTAAGCTTCGAGTGAGGATTAGGGGTTAGGGAGTAGGTGTTGGGTTTAGTGATAGGGTTAGGGCTTAGGGGTTAGGGTTGGGTTAGGGGCTAGGGTTAGATTTAGAGTGGGGTTAGGGTTAGCGTTAGGGGTTAGGGTTAGGGTTAAGGGATAGGATAAGGGTTAAGCGTTAAGGCTTAGGGTTAGCGTTAAGTGTTAGGTTTAGTTTTAAGGGTTAGGGTTACAGTTCGAGTTAAGGGTTAGTGTGGGGTTAACGGTTAGGGCTAGGGTTATGGGTTAAGGATAGAGTTAGGTTTAAGTCTTAGGATTAGGGTTCAGTGTTAGGGTTAGCATTAGGGATTAGCGTTAGGGTTAGGGGTTACGTTTACTCTTAGGGTTAGGTCTAGGCATTAGGGTACGTGTTAGTGTTAGGCTTAAGAGTTAGGGTTAGGTTTAATTGTTAGGATTAGGATCAGGGTTAAGGGTTAGGGTTAAGTGTCAAGTGTTACGGTTATTTTTAGGTGTACGGTTAGGGTTAGCAGTTAGGGTTAGGGTTAGTTTGTAGAGATAAGGTAATGTTTAGCAGTTTTGAATTAGCCTTAGGGAATAGGTGTTACAATTGTGGCTAGGAGTTAGGGTTAGAATTAAGGGATAGGGGTTGTTCTTATGGTAAGTCTTATGCATTAACGTTAGGATAACGGGTTCAAGTTAGAGTTATGGTGAGGTTGATGTGTTAAGGTGAGCAATAGTATCAGGGTGAGCTGTGATGTTCAGGGTTAGGGTTATGGGTGAGGGGTAGTGTTTATGCTTATATCACGAGCCCTCTCTGCTCTAGGAGGGGGCTTAGAGGGCTAGGATAGATGCCGGAAGCCACTCTATCATACGCTGGGTATGGGCCCCTTGGTTTCATGCCGGACACAGTGGCCGAGCCTCCTTCTACACATGGCATGGGAGGATTGTAGGCTTTGTAAACTCTGAGAAAGCAAGAAGTCTGAGAATTAAATTTAGGGCTAGGATTAGGGTTAGGGTTAGCAATATAGGTTACTGTTATGGTAAGGGCTTAGGGTTAGGGGTTTCGGTTAGGGTCAGGGTTAAAGGTTAGTGTTAGGTTTAACAGTTACAGTTAGGTTTAGGGTTAAGCTTTAAGGTTTAAGCTTAGGGTTAAGATTAGGGGTTAGGTTTTGGTACAGGGTAAGGGTTAAGTGCTAGGTTTAGGCTTAAAGATTAGGATTAGGGTTAGGGTTAAGGTTTAGTGTGAGGGTTAACGGTTAGGGTTAAGGTTAAGTGTTAGGTTTATGGGTTAGGGTTAGGGTTAAGTGTTCATGTTAGGTTTAGGGTTAGAGTTAAGTGTTATGGTTAGGGTTAGGGGTTTGGGTTAGGTTTAAGGTTCATGGTTAAGGTTACATTTAGGGGTTAGGTTTAGGGTAAGCGTTTAGTGTTAGTGTTGGGCATTAGGGTGAGGGCTTAGGTTTAGGGTTAGGGGTTAGGGTCAGTGTTTGGGCTTTGATTTGGCGGTTAGTTTAAGGGTACAGGACCTGTGTAATCTATGGTGAGTAGGGTGCAGAATGTTTACATGCGACACCACACCATCGGATCCTGGGCCTTTGGCCCAGACCTACTTGCAGGACTCATGCGGAAACTCTACTCACGCATTGCATGGTTGTATTTTAGCCTTGGTTAACTCTGAGAATGGAAGTAGTGTGAGAAATAGGGTTATGGTTAGGGTTAAGGGTTTGGTGTTAGGGGTTAGGGTTCAAGTGAGGTTTAGTGGTTAGGGACTAGGATTTAGGGTTAGTGTTAGGGTTAGGGGTTAGTTTTGCGTTAGGGGCTAGGGTTAGATTTATGGTTGGGGTTAGTGTTAGGGTTAGAATTAGGCATCAGGGTTAGTATTAGGGTTAAAGGATAGGATTGGAGTTAAGTGTTAAGGCTTAGGGTTTGTGTTAAGTGTTAGGGTTGGGGTTTAGGCTTAGGGTTACGGTTTGAGTTAAGCTCTAGTGTGAGGGTTAAAGATTAGGCTTAGGATTATTGGTTAGGGATAGAGTTATGTTTAAGGGTTAGGGATAGGGTTAGGTTTAGGGTTCAGTGTTAGGGTTAGCATTAGGGGTTAGGGTTAGGGTTAGGGGTTAGGCGTAGTGATGTATTAAGGGCTATGGTTAGAATTAGGATTGGGGTTAGTGTTAGGTTTAGGGTTAGGGGTTAGGTTTAGGGTTAAGGGATAGGATTATGGTTAAGGGTTGGGCGTAGGTTTAGGGTTAAGATTTAGTGTTAGGGTCCGGTTTAAGGGTTAGGGTGAGGGTTAACGGTTAGGGTTAGGGTTGGGGTTAGGGGTTAGGGATATAGTTAGTATTAAGTGTTAGGGTTAGGTTTAGGGTTCAGGGTTAGGGTTAGCTTTAGGGGTTATGATTAGGGTTAGGTGTTAGGTTAGTGTCAGGGTTAGGTCTAGGCGTCAGGGTAAGGTTTAGGGTTAGGGTTAAGAGCTAAGGTTGGGTTTAGTGGTTAGGATTAGGATTAGGGTTAGGAGTTAGGGTAAAGGGTCAAGGGTTAGCATTATTTTTAGCCATAGCTTTGGCGTTAGGAGTAAGGATTAGGTTCAGTGTTAGGGTAACAGTAGGTTACCGTAACAGTAACTACGTAGGGTAACAGTTAGTGTTAGTGGTTTAGAATTAGGGTTAGGGATTAGTTGTCACAGTTATGACTAGGAGATAGGGTTAGAATTATGGGATAGGGGTTAATCTCAGGGTAAGTGTTATGCATTAACGTTAGGATAAGAGGTTAAAGTTCAGGTTACGGTGAGGTTTACATTCTAAGGTGAGCAATAGAATCAGGGTTAAATGTTATTTTCAGGGTTAGAGTTTTGGGTGAGGTGTAGAGTTTATGCTTAGGGCACGGGCCTTGTCTGCATTAGGCGGGGGGGTGGGGTTAGGGGGCTGGGATTGTCACCAGGAACCCACTCTATCGTACTCTGGTTATGGGCCCCAGCGGTTCATTCAGGACACAGTGGAAGAGCCTCCTTTCACGCATGGCATGGGAGGATTGTAGGCTTTCTAAACTCTAAGAAAGCAAGAAGACTGAGAATTAGATTTAGGGTTAGGGTTAGGGTTCGGGTTAAGGATCAAGGTTAGTGTTAGGGTGAAGGCTTAGAGTTAGGGGTTATGGGTAGCGTTACAGGTTACTCTTAGTTTTAACCATTACAGTTAGGTTCAGGGTTAAGGTTTATGGTTAGGTTTAAGGTTAGGGTTTAGGGTTTGGTACAGGATTAGGGTTAAATATTAGGTTTAGGGTTAAAGATTACGATTAAGGTTAGGTTTAAAGGTTAGTGTGAGGGTTAACAATCAGGGTTAAAGTTAAGAGTTAGGGTTAGGGTTAGTGTTAGGATTAAGGGTTCATGTTAGGTTTAGGGTTAGAGTTAAGTGCTATGGTTAGCGCTCGAGGTTAGGGTTAGGTTTAGGGTTCACAGTTAGGGTTACGTTTAGAGGTTAGCATTAGGGTTAGGGATTAGCTTTAGGGTAAGAGTTTAGAGTTAGTGTTGGGCTTTAGGCTCAGGGCTTAGGTTTAGGGTCAGAGGTTAGGGTTGATGTTAGGGCTTAGATTTAGTGGTTAGTTTAAGGGCACAGGACCTGTTTATTCTACAGTGAGAGGGGTTAGGGTTAGGGTTAGGGTTGTCGTAGGGGTTAAGGTTAGATTTAACCTTGGGGTTAGTGTTAGGGTTAGGATTAGGGGGTTAGTGTTAGGGTTAGGGGTTAAAAACACCTACAGCCAGCCCTAACCTGATTTCTGACACTTCTTCCATTCTCAGAGTTAACCAAGCCTACAATACGGCCATGTCATGCATGAGAAGAGGCTCCACCTGAGTCCTGTATGTAGGTCTTGGCCCAAGGCCCAGCGTACGGTGGTGTTGTGTCGCAGCGACCCTGTGCACCACTCTCACCATAGATTAAACAGGTCCTGTACCCTTAAACTAACCGCTAAATCTCAGCCCTAACACTAATCCTAACCCCTAACCCTAAAAGTTATCCTTAACCCTAACTGTTAACACTCAAACTAACCCTTAACTCTAACCCTTGTCATGATCTTTAACCCTAACCCTAACACTTAACCCTAACCCTGTACCAAACCATAACCCCTAAGCTTAACCCTAACCCTAAACCTAAACCCTAAGTCTAACTGTAACTGTTAAACCTAACAGTAACTTTTAACCCTAAAACTAACCGTATCCCCTTACCCGAAGCCCTCACCCTAAGATTAAACTTCATCCCTAACCATAACGATAATCCTAACCTTAAATCTAATTCTCAGACTTCTTACTTTCTTAGAGATTTGAAAGCTTACAATCCTCCTTTACCATGCGTGAAATCAGGCTCTGCCAGAGTGTCCTACAAGAAACCGATGGGCCCATACCCTGCATACGATAGAGTGGGTTTCTGGTGACAATCGCATCCCCCTCAGTCCCACTCCTAGGGAAGACAGGGCCCATACCCTAAGCAAAACCCTACCCCTCACTCATAATTCTAACCCTGATCCTATTGCTCACCTTAACACATAAACCTCACCGTAAACCTAACTTTAACCACTTATCCTAACATTAATGCATAACACTTATGCTAAGAACAACCCCTATCACTTAATTCTAACCCTAACTCCTAGCCATAACAGTAACCCCTAATCCCTAACCCTAATTCTAACCACTAAACATTACCTTAACCCTACAAACAACCCTAATACTAACCCTAACCTTAAACGCTAACCCTAACCTTATCCCTAAACATAACCTGAAAAGTTTACCCTAAACCCTAACCCTATCCCCTAACCCTAAGCCTAACCCTTAATTCTGATCCTAATCCTAACAATTAAACCTAACCCTAACCCTTAACCCTAACACTAACACTTACCTTAATGCCGAGACCTAATCTTAGCAGTAAAGCTACCTCTAACCCTAACCCTAGACCTTAAACCTAACACTATCCCTAACTTATAACCCTAACCCTAACTGTTAACCCTCACCCTAACCCTTAACTCGGACCATAACCCTAACCCTTAACCCTAACCCTATCCCTTAATGCTAACCCTAAGCCTTAACCCTTAACCCTAATCCTATCCCTTAACCCTAACCCCTAACCCCTAACCCTAACCCTAACCCCAACGCTAAATCTATCCCTAGTCCCTAACCCAACCCTAACCGTTAACCCCTAATGCTAACATTAACCGTAACCCCTAATCCCTAACACCTAACCCTCACGCGAACACTAACCTCTAACCCCAAACACCTAACCCTAATCATAACCATAATTCTCACACTTCCTCCATTCTCAGAGTTAGCCAAGCCTACAATAAAACCATGCCATGCGTGAGAAGAGGCTCTACCTGAGACCTGCATGTAGGTCTGGGCCCAAGGCCTCGGGTACGATGGTGTGGTGTGGCGATGACCCATTCTGCACACTTCTCACCATAGATTACACAGGTCCTGTGCCCTTAAAATAACCTCTAAATCTAAGCCCTAACGCTAACTCTAACACTAACCCTTAACCCTAAACTTAAGCCCTGACCCTAACGCCCAACACTAACATTAAACCCTTACCCTAATCCTTACCCATAACCCTAATGCCTAAACGTAACCCTAACGATGAACCCTAAACCTAACCCTAACCCCAAACCCTAACCATAACACTTAACTCTAACCCTAAACCTAACACGAACACTTAAACCTAAACTTAACCACTAACCCTAACACTTAACCTTAACCCTAACCGTTAACTCTCACACTAACCCTTAAACCTAACCCTAATCGTAATCTTTAACCCTAAACCTAACAGTTAACCCTTACCCTGTACCAAAACCTAACCCCTAACCTTAACCTTAACCCTAACACTTGACCCTAAAGCTAACTGTAACCATTAAAACTAACACTAATGTTTAACCCTGACCGTAACTCTAACCCCTAACCCTAAGCCCTCACCCTAATGCTAAACTTTATCCTTAACACTAACCATAATCCTATCCCTAAATCTAATTCTCAGACTTCTTGCTTTCTCAGAGTTTAGAAAGCCTACAATCCTCCCATGCCATGCGTGAAAAGAGGCTCTGCCACTGTGTCCTGCATGAAACCCAGGAACCCATACCCAGTGTACGATAGAGAAAGTTCTCGGTCACAATCCTAGACCCCTAATCCTCCCGCCTAGTGCAGACAGGGCCCGTGCCCTAAGCATAAAAAGTACGCCTAACATATAACCCTAACCTTGAACGTAACACCTAACCCTGATCCTACTGCTCACCTTATCATGTAGACCACACTGTAACCCTAACTTTAACCGCATCTCCTAAAGTTAATGCATAACACTTACACTGAGAACAACGCCTATCCCATAATTCTAACCCTAAATCTTAGCCATAACCATACAACCTAATCCCTAACCCTAATTCTAAACTGCTAACCCTAACCTTAACACTACCAACAACCCTAACACTAACCCTAACCCTAACCCTCACCCCTAATCCTACCCTATGCCTAAAAGTAACCCTAACTCCTAACCCTTATCCCTAACCAAAAGCCCTGTCCCTAACCATAAGACTTAAGTCTCACCCTTATACCCTAACCCTAATACGAATCCTTAAGCCTAACCCCCAATCCTAACAATTAACCTTAACCCTAACTATTAACGCTCACCCTAGCCCTTAAATCAGACCAAAACCCTAACACTTAACCCTAACCCTAATCCCTAATGCTAACCCTAAGCCTTAACCCTTTACCCTAATCCTATCCCTTAAGCCTAACCCTAACCCTAATTCCTAACCCTAACCATAATCCCTAACCCTAACCCTAACACTAACCCTAACTCTGAATCTAACCCTAGCCCCTAAACCAACACTAACCCCTAACCCCTAACCCTAACACTAACACTAACTCCTAATTTCTAACCCCTGAACCACACTCGAACCCTAACCCCTAACCCCAAACAGTTAACCATAACCATAACCCTAATTCTCACATTTCCTCCATTTTCAGAGTTCACCAAGCCTACAATAGAGCCATGCCATGAGTGAGAAGAGGATCCGCCTGAGTCCTGCATGTAGGTCTGGGCCCAAGGCCCAGGTACGATGGTGTGGTGTCAAGGGGACCAATTCTGCACCCTTCTCACCATAGATTAAACAGGTCCTGTGCCCTTAAACTAACCGCTAAATCTAAGCCCTAACACTAAACCTAAACGCTAACCCTAAACCTAAGCCCTTATCCTAATGCCCAACACTAACACCAAACACTCACCCTAAACCTAACCCGTAACCCTAACCCCTAAACGTAACCCTAACCATGCACCCTATATCTAACCCTAACCCCTAACCCTAACCATAACACTTAACTCTAACCCTAAACTAACATAAACCCTTAACACTAAACCTAATCCCTAACCCTCATGCTTAACCCTAACCGTTAATCCTCACACTTACCTTTAAACCTAACCCTAATTGTAATCTTTAACTCTAAACTTAACACTTAAACCTTAACCTGTACCAAAACCTATCCCCTAAACTGAACCCTAACACTAAACCTTAACGCTACACCTAACTGTAACTGTTAAACCTAACACTAACCTTTAACTCTGACCCTAAACCTAACCCCTAACCCTAAGGCATCACCTTAACACTAAACTTCATCCCTAATTCTAACCATAATCCTAACCCTAAATCTAATTCTCAGACTTTTTCTTTCTCAGAGTTTAGAAAGCCTATAATCCTCCCATGCCATGTGTGAAAGGAGGCCCTGCCACTGTGTCCAGCATGAAACCCAGGGGCCAATACCCAGCATACGATAGAGTGATTTCCCGGCGAATATGCTAGCCCCCTAACCTCTCCGCCTAGTGCAGACAAGGCACGTGCCCTAAGCATAAACACAACCCCTAACCAATAACCCTAACCATAACTGTTAACTCTCACCCTAACATTTAACCCTGACACTAACCCTAACCCGTAAACCTATCCCTAAACCTTTACCCAAAGCCTAAGCCTTAACTCTAACACTATCATTTAACCCTAGCCCTAACCCCTAAATGTTACACTAACCATGAACCCTAAGCCTAACCGTAACCCCTAACACTAACCATAACACTTAACTGTAACCCTAAACCTAACAAGACCCCTTAACCCTAACACTAACCCCTAACCCTAGCCCTTAAACTTAACCCTAATCTTTTACCTTCACACTAACCTTTAACACTAACCATAATGCTAATCTTTAACCCTAAACCTAACACTTAACTCTTACCCTGTACGAAACCCTAACCCCTGACCTTAACCCTGACAATAAACCTTAACCCTAAACCTAACTTTAACCGTTAAAACTAACACTAACCTTAACCCTAACTCTAACCCTAACCCTTAACCCTAAGCCCTCACCCTAACACTAATCATCATCCCTAATCCTAACCATAATCCTAACCCTAAATCTTAATCTCAGACGGCTTCCTCTCTCAGAGTTTAAAAAGCCCTCACCCTAAAATTTAACCCTAAACCTAACTGTAACTGTTTAAACTAACACTAATCTTTAACCATAACCCTAACCCTTAACCTGAACCCTAAGCCAAACTCTTAACCCTAATCCTATCCCTTAACCCTAACTCTAATCCCTAACTCGAATGCTAACACTAACCCCAACCCTAAACCTAACCCTAGCCCCTAACCCAACCCTCACCCCAACCCCTAACCCTAACACTAACCCTAACCCCTAATGCCTAACCCCTAACCCTCATTTGAACACTCTCTCCTAATCCCAAATCCCTAACCCTAACCATAACCCTAATTCTCACACTTCCATTCTAAGAGTTAACCAAGCCTATAATACAACCATGCCATGCATGAGAACAGGCTCCCCCTGATTCCTGCATGTAGGTCTGAGCCCAAGGCCCAGGGTACAATGCTGTGGTGTCTCAGCGACCCATTCCACACCCTTCTCACCATAGATTAAACAGGTCCTCTGACCTTAAACTAATCGCTAAATCTAAGTCCTAACACTAACACTAATCCCTACCCTAAACAGAAACCCTGACCCAAACTCCCTTCACTAACACTATACCCTTACACCAAACCTAACCCCTAAACCTAACCCCTAAACATAACCCTAACCATGAACCCTAAACCTGAACCTAAACCCTAACACTTAAGTGTAACCCTAAACCTAACATGAACCCCTAATCCTAACCCTAAACCCTAACCCTAACCCTTCACCTTAACCCTAACCGTTAACCCTCAGCTAACCCTTAAACCTAACACTAATCCTAATCTGTACCCCTAAGCCGAACACTTAACCCTAACCCTGTACCAAACCCTAATCCCTAACACTAAGCCCTCTCCCTAACACTAAACTTCATCCCTAACCCTAACCGTAATCCTAACCCTAAATCTAATTCTCAGACTTCTTGCTTTCTCAGAGTTTAGAAAGCCTACAATCCTCCCATGCCATGCATGAAAGGAGGCTCTGCCACTGTGCCCTGCATGAAACCCAGAGGCCCATACCCAGCATACGATAGAGTGGGTTCCTGGTGACAATCCCAGCCTCCGAACCCCCCCCACCTAGTGAAGACAGGGCCTGTGCCCTAAGCATAAACACTGCCCCAACCCATAACCATAACCCTGAACATAAAACCTAACCCTGATCCTATTGCTCACCTTAACATGTAAAGCTCACCGTAACACTAACTTTAACCACTTACCCTAACTTTAAGCATAAAACTGACCCTGAGACCAACCCCTATGCCATAATTCTAACCCTAACTCCTTACCATAACCATTACACCTAATCCCTAACCCTAATTCTAAACTGCTAAACCTAACCTTAAGCCTACAAAAAACCTTAACGGTAACACTAACCCTAACACCTAATCCTAACCCTGTGCCTGAAAATAAACCTAACCCTTAACCTTTAACCCTAATGCTAACCCATAACCCTAACCATAACACTTTACTCTAACCCTAAATCTAACACGAACGCTTAACACTAGCCCTAAACCCTAACCCTAACCCTTAAACACAAACCTAACCGTTAACACTCACACTAACCATCAACCCTAATCCGAATTCTAATTTTAACCCTAAACCTAACACTTAACCCTAACCCTGTACCAAACCCTAACCCCTAACCATAACCCTCACCCTAAAACGTAACCCTAAACCTAACTGTAACCGTTAAACCTAACTCTAACATTTAACCTTTACTCTACCCATAATCCCTAGCCCTAATCCTTCACCCTAGCACTAACCTCATTCCTAACCCTAACTATAATCCTAACCCTAAATCTAATTATCAGACTTCTTGCTTTCTCAGCGTTAGAAAGCCTACAATCCTCCCATGCCATGAATAAAAGGAGGCTCTACCACTGTGTCCTGCCGGAAACCCCAGTGCCCATACTCAGCATACACTAGAGTGGGTTCCCGATGACAATCGCAACCCCAAACCCCTCCCCCCTGCCTAGTGCAGACAGGGCCCGAGTCGTAAGCATAAACCCTACCCCTCACCCCTAACCATAACCCTGAACATAACACCTGACCCTGATCCCATTGCTCACCTTAAAATGTAAATCTCACCATAACCCTAAATTTAACCCCTTATCATAACGTTAATGCATAACACTTACCCTGAGAACAACTCCTATCTCTGAATTCTAACCCTAACTCCAAGCCATAACCATAACACCTAATCCCTAATGCGAATTCTAAACCGCTAACCCTAACCTTAAACCTACCATCAAACCAAACATTACCCTAGCCCCTAACTTTAAAACTATGCCTAAAAATAACCCTAACACTTCACCCTTAATCCTAACCCCTAACTCTAACCCTAACCCTACCCCTAAGACCCTAACCATAACCCTAACTGTTAACCCTCACCCTAACACGTAACCCTGACCTTAACCCTAAACCTTAACACTAACCCTTAACCCTAACCCTAAGCCAAACCCTTAACCATAATCCTATCCTTTAACCCTAAACGCTAACCCTAATATTAACCCCAACCCTAAACCTAACCCTAGCACCCTAACCCAAACCCAACAACTAACCCCTATCCCTAACACTAACCCTAACTCCTAATCCCTAGGACCTAACCCTGACTCGAACCATAATCCCAAACTCCAAACCCCTAACCCAAACCCTAACCCTGATTCTCACACTACTTCCATTCTCAGAGTGAAGCAAGCCTACAATACAGCTATACTATGCGTGAGATGAGGCTCCACCTGAGTCCTGCATGTAGGTCCTTTCCCAAGGATCAGGGAACGATTTTGTGCTTTCGTGGAGACTCCGACAGCACCCTTCTCACCGTAGATAAAACAGGTCCTGTGCCCTTAAACTAACAGCTAAATCTCAGCCCTAACACTAACACTAACCCCTAACCGTAAACATAAGCTCCGACCGTAACGCTGAACACGAACTCTAAAACCTTACCCTAAACCTAAGCCCTAACCCTAACACTAACCCCTAAACATAACACTAACCATGAACCCTAAACCTAACCCTAACCATAACACTTAACGCTAACCCTAAAGCCTACACGAAGACTTATTCCTAACACTAACAAAAACCCTAGCCCTTAGTCTTGATCCTTACCATTAACCCTCACACTAGCCCTTAACCCTAACCCTAATCCTAATCTTTAACCCTAAAGCTAAAACTTAAGCCTAACACTGTACCAAATGCTAAACCTTAACCTTAACCCTAACCCTAAAACATAACCATAAACCTGACTGTAACTGTTAAACCTAACACTAACCTTTAACCCTAACCACTGACCTTAAGAACGCACCCTAACACTAACCTTCATCCCTAAACATTACCATAAACCTACCCCTAAATCTAATTCTCAGACTTCTTGCTTTCTCAGAGTTTAGAAAGCCTACAATTCTCCCATGTCATGAGTAAAAGGAGGCTCTGCCACTGTGTCCTGCAAGAAACCCGGGGGCCCATAACTAGTGCATGATAGAGCGGGTTCCCAGTGGCAATCCTAGTCCCTAACCCCCCCTCCTGGTGAAGACAGGGCCCGTGCGCTAAGCAAAAACACTATCCCTAACAGATAACCCTAATTCCAAACATAAAACCTAACCCTGATCCTGTTACTCACCTTAAAACATAAACCTAACCATAACCCTAATTTATCCCCTTATCTTAACGTTAATGCATAGGACCCAAAGAAGAAGCCCTATCCCATAATTCTAAACCTAACCCCTAGCCATAACCATAACACCTCATCCATATTCTAAAGTGCCAACCCTAAACTTCAACCTACCATCAACCCTAACCCTAACCCTAACCCCTAACCCTAAGCCCTCACCCTAACACTAATCTTCATCCCTAAACCGTGCCGTAATCCTAACCCGAAATCTAATTCTCAGACTTCTTGCTTTCTCAGAGTTTTGAAAGCCTACAATCCTACTAAGCCATGCATGAAAGCCCGCTCTGCCACAGTGTCCTGCAGGAAACCAGAGGCCCATACACTGCATACGATAGAGTAGGTTACCAGCGACCATCACAGGCCCCTATCTTTGCCTCCTAGTGCATACAGGGCCCGTGCCCTAAGCATAAACCCTACCCATCACCCATAAGCCTAACCCAGAACATAACACCTAACCCTGATCATACTGCTCACCTTAAGAGGTAAAGCTCACCATAACCCTAACTTTAACACCTTATATTAACGTTAATGCATGACACCCTGAGAACAAGCACTATACTGTAATTCTAACGCTAACACCTAGCCATAACCATAACACCTGATCCCTAATTCTGAAACGCCAACCCTAACCTTAACCCTACCAACAACACTAACACTAACCCTAAGCCCTTACCCTAAACCTACGCATAAAAATAACCCCAACCGTTGATCCTTAGTCATAACCCCTAACATTAACCCTAACCCTTAACCCTAATCCCAAGCCTAACCATTAAACATAACCCTAACACTTAACCCTAAACCTAACCTTTACCTTAATGCCTAGAGATCTAACCCTAACACTGACTTACAGTTAACACTAAACCTAACCCCCCAATGTTAACCTTAAACCTGAACCATAAACCTAACCCTTAACCCTAATCCTATCCCTAACCCCCTAACCCTAACCCTAACTGTTAACCCTCACCCTAACCCTTAACCCTGACCCTAACCCGAAACCTGAACCCTAACCCTAAGCCTAACCCTTAACCCTAACCCTATCCCTTAACCCTAACGCCTAACCCTAACGCTAACTCCAAACCTAAACCTTACCCTGGCCCCCTAAACCAGACTTAACACCTAACCCGTAACACTAACTCTAACCCTAACCACTAATCCCTAGCACCTAACCCTGACTCCAAACCTAACCCCTAACTCGAAACCCCTAACCCCAACCCTAACCCTAATTCTCACACTACTTCCATTCCCGAGTGAAGCAAGCCTACAATACAGCCATGCCATGTGTGAGATGAGGCTCCGCCTGAGTCCTGCATGTAGGTCTTGTCCCAGGGCCCAGGGAATGATGTTGTGCTTTCGTGATGACTCCGACCGCACCCCTCTCACCGTAGATTAACCAGGTCCTGTGCCCTTAAACTGACCGATAAATCTAAGCCCTACCACCAACCCTAACCCCTGACCCTGAACCTAAGCCCCGAGCCTAAAGCCCAACACTAACTCTAAACCCTTACCCTAAACCTAATCCTTAACCCTAATGCTAACCCCTAAACGTAACCCTAACCGTGGACAGTAAACCTAACCCTAACCTCTAACACAAACCCTAACACATAACTCGAACCCTAAAACTAACCCTAACCCTTAACCCTAAACCTAAACCCTAACCCTAACTCTTAACTTTAACCTAACCGTTAACTCTCACGCTAACCTTTAATCCTAACCCTAATCCTAATCTTCAACCCGAAACCTAACACTTAACCCTAACCCTGTACCTAACCCTAACCCTATACCAAACCCTAAACCCTCATCTTAACCCTAACCGTAAACCTCAACCCTAAACCGAACTGTAACCGTTAAACCTAAGAGTAACCTTTAACCCTAACCCTAATCCCTAACCCTAAGCCCTCACCCTAACACTAAACTTCATCCTTAACCCTAACCAGAATCCTAACCCTAAATCTAATTCTCAGACTTCTTGCTTTCTTACAGTTTAGAAAGCCTGCAATCCTCCCATGCCATGCGTGAAAGGAGGCTCTACCACTGTGTCCTGCATCAAACCCACGGGCCCATACCCAGAGTACGATACAGTGGGATCCTGGTGACAATCCCAGCCCCCTAACCTCCCCCCACCCCCGCTTAAGGCAGACAGGGCCCGTGCGCTAAGCATAAACAATACCTGTAACAGATATCCCTCACCCTGAACATAACACCTAACCCTGTTCCTATTTCTCCCCTTAACAGGGAAACCTCACCGTGAGCCTAACTTTAACCTCTTATCCTAACGTTAGTGCATAACCCATTCCCTGAGAACAACCCCTATCCCATAATTCTAACCCTATCTCCTAGTCATCACTGTAACACCAAATCCCTAACCCTAATTCTAAACCGCTAACTCTAACCGTAACACTGCCTACAACCCTAACACTGACAGTAACCCTTACTTCTAACCCCAACGCTATGCCTAACAAAAACCCTTAACCCTTCACCCTAACCCCTAAGCCTTACCCTAACCCTTAACCCTAATCCTAATCCTATCCATTCAACCTAACCCTAGCTCTTAAAGCTAACACTAAACCTTACCCTCACGACTAGACCTAACCCTGACACTAACCTAACACCTAACCCTAACCATAACCCCTACAGCTAACCTTAACCCTGAACCCTAAACCTAACCCTAACACTGAACCCTCACTATATCCCCAACCTCTAAGCCTAATCGTAACCGTTAACCCTCACCCTAACACTTAAACTGGACCATAACACTAAACATTAACCCTAACACTAAACTTTAACCCTAAACCTGAGCCCAACCCTTAACCCTAATCCTATCCTTTTACCCTAAACCTAACCCCGAAACCTAACCCTAACACTAACCCCAATCCTAATTCTAACCATACCCCTTCATAAAACACTAACTCCTAACCCTAACACTTACCAAAAACCCTAATCGCTAATCCCTAACACTAACACTTAACCTTTACCGTAACCGTTAACCCTCACCCTAACCCTTAACGCTGACCCTAACCTTAACCTTTAATCTAAGCCTCACCCTTAACCCTAACAGTAAGGAAAACCCTTACGCCAACCTTATCCCTTATCCCTAACCCTAACACTACAGCTAAAAATAACACTAACCTTTGATCCTTAAACCTAACCCCTAACACTTACTTTAACCCCAAACCCTAACCCTAATCCTAAGCATTAAACCTAACCCTATCTCTTAACCCTTATTCTAACACCTAGATCTAACCCGAAATCTAACCTACCACCTAATCCTAACCTTAAGCCCTAATGCTAACTCTAACCCTGAACCCTAAACCTACCCGTAAACCCTTAACACTAACCCTATCCGTGAACCTTAAACCTGACCCTAACCATTACCCGCACCCAAACATTTAACCCTGACCCTAACCCTAATCCTTAACGATAAACTTAACACTAAACCCCAACCCTAAGTCCAACACTTAACCCTAATCCTAACCCTAGACCCTAAGCCTAACCCTAACCCCTAACCCGAAACCTAAGCCTAACCCCAACCTGAACCCTTAATCTTGACCCTTACCCTTAACCCTCACACTAACCCTACTCCTAATCTTTAACCATGAAGCTAACACTGAAGCCTACCCCTGTGCCAACCGCTAAACCCAAACCTGAACCCTAACCCTGAGACTTAACCGTAAACCTAACTGTAACTGTTAAACCTAACACTAACCTTTAACCCCAACCCCTAACCCAAGACCCCACCCTGACACTAATCTTCATCCCTAAACATTACCAGAATCCTACCCCTAAATCTAATTCTCAGACTTCTTGTTTCTCAGAGTTTAGAAAGCCTACAATCTTCCCATGCCATGAGTAAAAGGGGGCTCTGCCACTGTGTCCTGCATGAAACCCAGGAGCCCATACCCAGCGTACGATAGAGTGGGTTCCCGGGGACAATCCCATCCCCCTAACCCCGCCCCCCGCCCAGTGCAGACAGGGCCCGTACGCTAAGTATAAACACTACCCCTAACAGATAACCCTCACCCTGACATAACACCAAACCCTGATGCTATTGCTCACCTTAAAACATAAACCTCCCCGTAACCCTAACTTAGCCCCTTAACTTAACGTGAATGCATAACACCTTGAGAAGAAGCCCTATCCCATAATTCTAATCCTAAACCATAGTCATAACCGTAACACCTCATCCCTAATTCTAAAACGTCAACCCTAACCTTCACCCTACCAGCAAACCTAACCCTAACCCTAACCCCTAACCCTAAGCCCTCACCCTAACCACTAATCTTCATCCCTAAACCGTGCCGTAATCCTAACCCGAAATCTAATTCTCAGACTTCTTGCTTTCTCAGAGTTTTGAAAGCCTACAATCCTACTAAGCCATGCATGAAAGCCGGCTCTGCCACAGTGTCCTGCAAGAAACCCAGAGGCCCATACACTGCGTACGATAGAGTGGGTTCCCAGCGACCATCACAGACCCCTAACTTCGCCTCCTAGTGCATACAGGGCCCGTGCCCTAAGGATAAACCCTACCCCTCACCCATAAACCTAACCCAGAACATAACACCTAACCCTGATCCTACTGCTCACCTTAAAAGGTAAAGCTCACCGTAACCCTAACTTTAACCCCTTATCTTAACGTTAATGCATGACACCCTGAGAACAAGACCTATACCGTAAATCTAACCCTAACTCCTAGCCATAACCATAACACCTAATCCCTAATTCTGAAACGCCAACCCTAACCTTAACCCTACCAACAACACTAACACTAACCCTAACCCCTTACGCTAACCCTATGCCTAAAAATAACCCTAACCGTTGATCCTCAGTCATAACCCCTAACCTTAACCCTAACTCTTAACCCTAATCCCAATCCTAACCATTAAACATAACCGTAACTCTTAACCCTAACCCTGACCTTTACCCTAATGCCTAGAGATCTAACCCCCATGCTGACCTACAGTTAAGACTAACCCTAAGCCCCTAACGCTAACCTTAAACCTGAACCATACACCTGACCCTTAACCCTAAACCTATCCCTAACCCCCTAACCCTAACCCTAACTGTTAAACCTCACCCTAACCCTTAACCCTGACCCTAACCCTAAACCTGAACCCTAACCCTAAAGCTAACCCTTAACCCTAACCTTATCCCTTAACCCTAACGCCTAACCCTAACGCTAACTCCAAACCTAAACCTTACCCTGGCCCCCTAAACCAGACTTAACACCTAACCCATAACACTAACTCTAACCCTAACCACTAATCCCTAGCACCTAACCCTGACTCCAAACCTAACCCCTAACTCGAAACCCCTAACCCCAACCCTAACCCTAATTCTAACACTACTTCCATTCCCGAGTGAAGCAAGCCTACAATACAGCCATGCCATGTGTGACATGAGGCTCCGCCTGAGTCCTGCATGTAGGTCTTGTCCCAGGGCCCAGGGAATGATGTTGTGCTTTCGTGATGACTCCGACCGCACCCCTCTCACCGTAGATTAACCAGGTCCTGTGCCCTTAAACTGACTGATAAATCTAAGCCCTACCACCAACCCTAACCCCTGACCCTGAACCTAAGCCCCGAGCCTAAAGCCCAACACTAACTCTAGACCCGTACCCTATACCTAAACCTTAACCCTAATGCTAACCCCTAAACGTAACCCTAACCGTGGACAGTAAACCTAACCCTAACCTCTAACACAAACCCTAACACATAACTCGAACCCTAAAACTAACCCTAACCCTTAACCCTAAACCTAAACCCTAACCCTAACTCTTAACTTTAACCTAACCGTTAACTCTCACGCTAAACTTTAATCCTAACCCTAATCCTAATCTTCAACCCGAAACCTAACACTTAACCCTAACCCTGTACCTAACCCTAACCCTATACCAAACCCTAACCCCTCATCTTAATCCTAACCGTAAACCTCAATCCTAAACCGAACTGTAACCGTTAAACCTAAGAGTAACCTTTAACCCTAACCCTAATCCCTAACCCTAAGCCCTCACCCTAACACTAAACTTCATCCTTAACCCTAACCAGAATCCTAACCCTAAATCTAATTCTCAGACTTCTTGCTTTCTTAGAGTTTAGAAAGCCTGCAATCCTCCCATGCCATGCGTGAAAGGAGGCTCTACCACTGTGTCCTGCATGAAATCCATGGGCCCATACCCAGAGTCCGATACAGTGGGATCCTGGTGACAATCCCAGTCCTCTAACCTCCCCCCACCCCCGCCTAAGGCAGACAGGGGCCGTGCGCTAAGCATAAACAATACCTGTAACAGATATCCCTCACCCTGAACATAACACCTAACCCTGTTCCTATTTCTCCCCTTAACACGGAAACCTCACCGTGAGCCTAACTTTAACCTCTTATCCTAACGTTAGTGCATAACGCATTCCATGAGAACAACCCCTATCCCATAATTCTAACCCTGTCTCCTAGTCATCACTGTAACACCTAATTCCTAACCCTAATTCTCAACCGCTAACTCTAACCGTAACACTGCCTACAACCCTAACACTGACAGTAACCCTTACTTCTAACCCCAACGCTATGCCTAACAAAAACCCTTAACCCTTCACCCTAACCCCTAAGCCTTACCCTAACCCTTAACCCTAATCCTAATCCTATCCATTCAACCTAACCCTAGCTCTTAAAGCTAACACTAAACCTTACCCTCACGACTAGACCTAACCCTGACACTAACCTAACACCTAACCCTAACCATAACCCCTACAGCTAACCTTAACCCTGAACCCTAAACCTAACCCTAACACTGAACCCTCACTATATCCCCAACCTCTAAGCCTAATCGTAACCGTTAACCCTCACCTTAACACTTAAACTGGACCATAACACTAAACATTAACCCTAACACTAAACTTTAACCCTAAACCTGAGCCCAACCCTTAACCCTAATCCTATCCTTTTACCCTACAACTAACCCCAAAATCTAACCCCTATACCTCACCCTAACTCTAACCCCAATCCTAATTCTAACCCTACCCCTTCATAAAACACTAACTCCTAACCCTAACACTTACCAAAAACCTTAATCGCTAATCCCTAACACTAACGCTTAACCTTTACCGTAACCGTTAACCCTCACCCTAACCCTTAACACTGACCCTAACCTTAACCTTTAATCTAAGCATGACCCTTAACCCTAACAGTAAGGAAAACCTTCACGCCAACCTTATCCCTTATCCCTAACCCTAACACTACAGCTAAAAATAACACTAACCTTTGATCCTTAAACCTAACCCCTAACACTTGCTTTAACCCCAAACCCTAACCCTAATCCTAAGCATTAAACCTAACCCTATCTCTTAACCCTTACTCTAACGCCTAGATCTAACCCTAAATCTAACCTACCACCTAATCCTAACCTTAAGCCCTAATGCTAACTCTAACCCTGAACCCTAAACCTACCCATAAACCCTTAACACTAACCCTATCCATAAACCTTAAATCTGACCCTAACCATTACCCGCACCCAAACATTTAACCCTGACCCTAACCCTAATCCTTAACGATAAACTTAACACTAAACCCCAACCCTAAGCCCAACACTTAACCCTAATCCTAACCCTTGACCCTAAGCCTAACCCTAACCCCTAACCCGAAACCTAAGCCTAACCCCAACCTGAACCCTTAATCTTGACCCTTACCCTTAACCCTCACACTAACCCTACTCCTAATCTTTAACCATGAAGCTAACACTGAAGCCTACCCCTGTGCCAAACGCTAAACCCAAACCTTAACCCTATCCCTGAGACTTAACCGTAAACCTAACTGTAACTGTTAAACCTAACACTAACCTTTAACCCCAACCCCTAACCCAAGACCCCACCCTGACACTAATCTTCATCCCTAAACATTACCAGAATCCTACCCCTAAATCTAATTCTCAGACTTCTTGCTTTCTCAGAGTTTAGAAAGCCTACAATCCTCCCATGCCATGAGTAAAAGGGGGCTCTGCCACTGTGTCCTGCATGAAACCCAGGAGCCCATACCCAGCGTACGATAGAGTGGGTTCCCGGGGACAATCCCATCCCCCTAACCCCCGCCACCCGCCCAGTGCAGACAGGGCCCGTACGCTAAGTATAAACACTACACCTAACAGATAACTCTCACCCTGAACATAACACCTAACCCTGATCCTATTGCTCACCTTAAAACATAAACCTCCCCGTAACCCTAACTTAGCCCCTTAACTTAATGTGAATGCATAAAACCTTGAGAAGAAGCCCTATCCCGTAATTCTAATCCTAAACTATAGTCATAACCGTAACACCTCATCCCTAATTCTAAAACGTCAACCCTAACCTTCACCCTACCAGCAAACCTAAACCTAACCCTAACTCCTAACCCTAAGCCCTCACCCTAACCACTAATCTTCATCCCTAAACCGTGCCGTAATCCTAACCCGAAATCTAATTCTCAGACTTCTTGCTTTCTCAGAGTTTTGAAAGCCTACAATCCTACTAAGCCATGCATGAAAGCCAGCTCTGCCACAGTGTCCTGCATGAAACCCAGAGGCCCATACACTGCGTACGATAGAGTGGGTTCCCAGCGACCATCACAGACCCCTAACTTCGCCTCCTAGTGCATACAGGGCCCGTGCCCTAAGGATAAACCCTACCCCTCACCCATAAACCTAACCCAGAACATAACACCTAACCCTGATCCTACTGCTCACCTTAACACGTAAACCTCACCGTAACCTTAACTTTAACCCCTTATCCTAACGTTAATGCATCACACCCTGAGAACAAGCCCTATAGTGTAATTCTAACCCTAACTCCTAGCTATAACCATAACACCTAATCCCTAATTCTGAAACGCCAACCCTAACCTTAACCCTACCAACAACATTAACACTAACCCTAACCCCTTACCCTAACCCTACGCCTAAAAATAACCCTAACCTTTGATCCTTAGTCATTACCCATAACCTTAACCCTAACCCTCAACCCTAATCCCAATCCTTAACCATTAAACTTAACCCTAACTCTTAACCTTAACTCTAACCTTTACCCTAATGCCTAGAGATCTAACCCCAACACTGACCTACAGTTACACTAACCCTACCCTCTAATGCTAACCTTAAACCTGAACTATACACCTGACCCTTAACCCTAACCCTATCCCTAACCCCCTTACCCTAACTCTAACTGTTAACCCTCACCCTAACCCTCAACCCTGACCCTAACCTTAAACCTTAATCCTAACCATGCGTTTGATGAGCCTCTGCCTTTGTCCTGCGTGACAGTTGAAGCCCAACACCCAGGGTAAGATGAAGTGGGGTCGCAGCCTTGCTCCACACCCACAGTGCCCCGTACATTAGACGGGGCCCGTGCCCTAACACACACCGTTAAACGTAAGCCCTAACCCTATCACTAAACCAAACCCTTAGTAAGCCCTGAATCTAACTCCTAACAGTAACCCTAATCCCTGACCCTTACTCTTGCCTCTCACCGTAAACCTAAACCCAACCACTAAACATAATCCTATTCTCTAACCCTAACAGTAATCCTAATCTTAATTCTAACCTAAAACCCTAACCCCTAAACCTAATCCTAGTCCCTAACACCTAACCTTAACCTAAACCGAATTCCAATTCTCAGAGTTCTTCAATTCAAAAACTTAAAAAAAAGCCTACAATCCACCAATGCCGTGTCTGAGATGAGGGTCCGCCCCTATGTCCTGCATGACAGGCAGGCGCCAATGCCCAGGGTACTATGGAGTGGAGTCCTGGGGTCTGTAGGCTTGCTAAACTCCAGTTTGGAAGAATTGCTATAGTCATATATAAGGATGCTTACATTTACTTATAGAAAGCAACTATTGGTGTGTGATTTGTAGGCTTGCCTTACTCTAGTTTGGATGAAGAAGCTGAATCATATGTAGGAATATTAGCTTTGAGTTAGAGGAAGCATCTATGGGGGGTGCTTTTTTGGCTTGTTAAACTCTGGTTTGGAAGAAGTTTGAGAGTCTTATATAGGAACGATATCATTCATTCGGAGAAAGCAATTATAGGGAGTTGTTTTGTAGGCTTGCTAAGCTCTAGTTTGGAGGAAGGCGAGAGTCATATATAGGAACGTTTATGTTCACATAAAGCGTCTACGGGGGGACGGATTCTAGGCTTCCTAAACTCTAGCTTGGAAAAAGAGGACAGTTATGTATAGGAACTCTCGGCGGGGGATTTGTAGCATTGCTAAAATCTTAGATTGGAAAAGTTGCGAGAGTCTTACATAGGAATGTTAACATTCACTCAATGAAAGCAACTATAAGGGGTGCTTTCCAGGCTGGCTACACTCTAATTTGGAAAAAGTGCGACAGTCATATATAGGAAGGCTTATATTCACTCAGACAAAGCAATTATGTGTAGGTGTATAGTAGGCATGCTAACTCTAGTTTGGAAAATTTCGAGAGCCATGTATAGGAAAGCTTACAGTAACTTAGAGAAAGCAATGAACAGGGGTGGAGTGTAGGCTTGCTAAACTCTAGTTTGGAGGAAGTGCCATAGTCATATATAGGAACGCTTAAATTCATTCAGAGAAAACAGCTGTCGGGGATTGGTTTGTAGACTTAACTCTAGTTTGGAAGAAGTGCGAGAGACATATATAGGAATGTTTACATTGACTCAAAGAAAGCAACTATGGGGGAGTGTTATTTTGGCATGCCAGATGCTAGTTAGGAAGAAGTACAAGACTCATATATAGGAACGCTTAAATTCACACAGCGAGAGCAACTACGGAGTAGTGTCAGGGAGACATGTTAAAGTCTAGCTTGGGAGAAGTTCCAGAGTCCTATATAGGAAAGGTAACAGCCACTTTGAAAAAGCAAGTCTTGGCGGGTGATTTCTAGGCCTGCAAAACCCTGTTTTGGTTGAAGTGTGAGAGTCATATATGAGAACGCTTACATTCACTCAGAGAAAGCAACGATGGGGTTGTTTGTAGGCTTACTAAACTGCAGTTTGGAAGAAGCACGAGAATCACATATAGGAACACATACATTTTGACGCACTGAAAGTAACTAAGGGGTGGTGTCTTATAGGCATGCTAAACTCTAGTTTGGACGAAGTTTGAGAATCACATATAAGAAAGCTTAGAGTCACTTAGAGAAAGCAAATCTCTGGGTGTGGAATGTAGGCCTGCTAAACTCTATTTTGGTTTCGGAGTGAGAGTCATATATGGGAAGGCTTACATTCCCTCAGAGAAAGCAACGGCAGCGTGGTGGTTTGTAGGCATACTAAACTCTAGTTTGGAAGAAGTAGGAGAATGATATATGGGAACGCTTACATTCACGTAGAGAAAGCAATTATGGGGTGGCGTTTTTGTAGCCATGCTAATCTCTAGTTTGGAAGAAGTTAAGGAGTAATATATAGGAAAGGGTATAGTCATAGAAACCAACTCTCGGGGGATGTTTTGTACACCTGCAAAACTCCAGTTTGGAAGTGGGGGAGAGTCATATTGGGGACCGCGTGCATTCACTCAGAGAAATCAACGATGGGATTGTGATTTGTAGGCATAGTCAACTCTAGTTTGGAAGAAGTACGAGAATCGTATATAGGAACGCTTACCTTCACGCAGAGAAAGCAACTATGGGGTGATGTTTGTATGCCTACTAAAATATAGTTTGGAGGAAGTTCGAGAGCCATATCTGGGAAGCTTACAGTCACTTAGAGAAAGCAGCTCTCGGGGGTGTTTCGTAGGCCTGCTAAACTCTATTTTCAATGAAGTGTTAGAATAATATATGGGAACTCAGTGAAAGCAACGTTGTGGTTGTGGTTCCTAGGCATACTAACCTGTAATTTGGAAAAAGCAAGAGAATCACATGTAGAACCGCTTACATTCCGGCACCGAATGCAACTATGGGGTGGTGTTTTGTAGGCTTGCAAAACTCTAGTTTGGACGAAGTTTGAGAGTCATATATAGGAAAGTTTACAGTCACGTAGAGAAAGCAACTCTCTGGGTGTGGAATGTAGAGTTATTTTGGTTGAAATAGAGTTATTTTGGTTGAAGTGTGAGAGTCATATATGGGAACGCTTACATTCACTCAGAGAAAACAACGTTTGGGTGGTGGTTTGTAGGGCATACTAAACTGTAGTTTGGAAGAAGTACGAGAGTCCTATATAGGAACACTTACATTCACGCAGAGAAAGCACTTATGGCGTCAGGTTTTGTAGGCATGCTAAACTGCAGTTTGGAAGAAGTTGGAGAACCTTATACAGGAAAGATTACCGTCACCTAGGGAAAGTAACTCTCGGGAGATTTTTTTGTACACATGCTAAACTCTAATTTGGATGAAGTGTGAGAGTCAAACATGGGACCGCTTACATTCCCTCAGAGAAACAACACTGGGATGGTTTTTGTAGGCATACTAAATAGTTTGGAAGAAGTACGAGAATGATATTTGGGAACGCTTACATTCACACAGAGAAAGCAACTACGGGGTGGTGTTTTGTAAGCATGCTATAGTTTGGAAGAAGTTCTAAACCTGAACAGTCACTTAGAGAAAGCAACTCTTGGTGGGTGATTTTTAGGTCTGCTAAATTGTATTTTGAAAGAAGTACCAGAGTCATATATACTAATGCTTACATTCATGCAAAGAAAAAACCATGGGGTGATGTTTTGTGGGCATGTTAACCTGTAGTTTGGAAGAAGTTGGAGAGTCTTATTTAGGAAAGCTTACAGTGACCTAGAGAAAGCAACTCTCGGGAGAGCCTTTCTTGGCCTGCTAAACTCTACTTTGCATCAATTATGAGAGTCAAACATGGGAATGCTTTCACTCATTCAGAGAACGCAACGTTTGGGTGGTGGTTTGTAGGCATTCTAAACTGTATTTTGGAGGAAGTACGAGAGTCATGTATATGAACGCTTACATTCAGGCAGAGAAAGCAACTCTGGGGTCGTATTTTGTTGGCATGCTAAACTGTGGCTTGGAAGAAGTTCGAGAGCCTTATATAGGAAAGATTACAGTGACACAGAGAAAACAACTCTCTGTAGTTTGTTGGTAGGTCTGCTAAACTGTAATTTGGATGAAGTGTGAGAACACTTGCATTCACTCAGAGAAAGAACTTTGTCGTGGTGGTTTGTAGGAATAACAACTGTAGTTCGAAGAAGTAGGAGAGTCATATATGAACGGTTACATTCACGCAGAGAAAGCAACTGTGGGGTGGCGTATGTAATCATCATAATCTGTAGTTTGGAGGAAGTTCGAGAGTCATATCTGGGGAAAATTAGAGTCATTTAGAGAAAGGAACCATCGGGGGCTGGTGTGTAGGTCTGCTAAATTCTATTTTGGAAAAAGAGTGAGAGTCATAGATGGGAACGCTTATGTTGACTCAGAGAAATCAACGATGGGGCGCTGTATTGTTGGCATGCTAAACTGTAGTTTGGAAGAAGTTCGAGAGTCTTATATAGGAAAGTTTACAGTCACCTAGAGAAAGCAACTCAGAGGAGGTGGTTTGTAGGCCGCTAAACTCTAATTTGGATGAAGTGAAACAGGCATACATGGATACGCTTCATTCACTCAGAGAAAGGTAAATTGGGGTGCCGGTTTGTAGGTATACTAACTCCAGTTTGGAAGAAGTACTAGAGTGATATATATGAACGCTTATATGGACGCAGAGAAAGCAACTATGGGGTGGTGTTTTGTAGGCCTGCTAAAATATAGTTTGGAAGAAGTTCGAAAGCAGACAGTCATTTAGAGAAAGCAACTCTTGGCGGTGGATTTTTAGGTCTGCTAAATTGTATTTTGAAAGAAGTACCAGTGTCATATATTCAAACGCTTACATTCATGCAGAGAAAGGAACTGTGGGGTGGTGTTTTCTAGGCGTGCTAAACTCTAGTTTGGACGAAGTTTGAGAATCACATATAAGAAAGCTTAGAGTCGCTTAAAGCAAATCTCTGGGCATGGAATGTAGGCGTGCTAAACTCTATTTTGGTTTCGGAGTGAGAGTCATATATGGGAAGGCTTATATTCACTCAGAGAAAGCAACGATGGTGTGGTGGTTTGTAGGCATACTGAACTCTAGTTTGGAAGAAGTAGGAGAATGATATATGGGAACGCTTACATTCATGCAGAGAAAGCAATTATGGGGTGGCTTTTTCGTACCCATGCTAATGTCTATTTTTCAAGAAGTTAAAGAGAAATATATAGGAAAGCGTACCGTCATTTATAGAAACCAACTTTTGGGGGATGGTTTGTAGGCCTGCAAAACTCTACTTTGGAAGAAGGGGGAGAATCATATGGGGGACTGGGTACATTCACTCGGAGAAATCAACGATGGGGTTGTGGTTTGTAGGCATACTAAACTCTAGTTTGGAAGAAGGACGAGAATCATATATAGGAACGCTTACATTCATGCAGAGAAAGCAACTATGGAGTGATGTTTGTATGCCTACTAAACGATAGTTTGGAGGATGCTCGAGAGTCATATCTGGAAAGCTTACAGTCATTTAGAGAAAGCAACTCTCTGGGGGTGGTTCGTAGGCCTGCTAAACTCTATTTTCAATGAAGTGTTAGAATCATATGCAGGAACGCTTACATTCACTCAGAGAAAGCAACGTTGGGGTGGCCGTTTTTGAGCATACTAAACTCTACTTTGGAAGAGGTACGAGAGACATAAATACGAACGCTTACATTAACACAGAGAAAGCAAATATGGGGTGCTGTAATGCAGGCATGCTAAACTATAGATTGGAAGAAGTTAGAAAGCTGACAGTCACTTAGAGAAAGCAACTCTTGGCGGGTGATTTTTAGGTCTGCTAAATTGTATTTTGAAAGACGTACCAGAGTCATATACAAACGCTTACATTCATGCAGAGAAAGAAACTATGGGGTGATGTGTTTTTGGCATGCTAAACTGCAGTTTGAAAGGAGTTCCAGAGCGTTATATAGGATAGCTTACAGTCACCTAGAGAAAGCAACACTCGGGACAGCTTTACAAGCCTCTAAACACTAATTAGCAGCAATTGTGAGAGTCAAACATGGGAACGCTTACATTCACGGAGAGAACACAACGTTTGGGTGGTGGTTTGTAGGCATAATAACTGTAGTTCGGAAGAAGTAGGAGAGTCATATATATGAACGGTTACATTCACGCAGAGAAAGAAACTGTTGGGTGGTGTATGTACACATGTTAATCTATACTTTGGAGGAAGTTCGAGAGTCATATCTGGGGAAAATTGCAGTCACTTAGAGAAAGCAACCATCGGGGGCCGTTTTGTAGATCTGCTAAATTCTATTTTGGAAGAAGAGTGAAAGTCATATGTGGGAACGCTTATGTTCACTCAGAGAAATCAACGATGGGGCAGTGTTTCGTTGGCATGCTAAACTGTAGTTTGGAAGAAGTTCGCGAGTCTTATATAAGAAAGCTTACAGTCACCTAGAGAAAGTAACTCTCGGCAGATTGTTTCTAAGCGTGCTAAACTCTAATTTGCATCAATTGTGAGAGTCAAACATGGGAACGCTTACATTCACTCAGAGAACGCAACGTTTGGGTGGTGGTTTGTAAGCATTCTAAACTGTATTTTGGAGGAAGTAGGAGAGTCATATATACGAATGCTTACATTCACGCAGAGAAAGCAACTCTGTGATCGTATTTTGTTGGCATGCTAAACTGTGGTTTGGAAGAAGTTCGAGAGCCTTATATAGGAAAGATTACAGTGACACAGAGAAAACAACTCTCTGTAGTTTGTTGGTAGGTCTGCTAAACTGTAATTTGGATGAAGTGTGAGAACGCTTGCATTCACTCAGAGAAAGAACTTTGTCGTGGTGGTTTGTAGGAATAACAACTGTAGTTCGAAGAAGTAGGAGAGTCATATATGAACGGTTACATTCACGCAGAGAAAGCAACTGTGGGGTGGCGTATGTAATCATCATAATCTGTAGTTTGGAGGAAGTTCGAGAGTCATATCTGGGGAAAATTAGAGTCATTTAGAGAAAGGAACCATCGGGGGCTGGTGTGTAGGTCTGCTAAATTCTATTTTGGAAAAAGAGTGAGAGTCATAGATGGGAACGCTTATGTTGACTCAGAGAAATCAACGATGGGGCGCTGTATTGTTGGCATGCTAAACTGTAGTTTGGAAGAAGTTCGAGAGTCTTATATAGGAAAGTTTACAGTCACCTAGAGAAAGCAACTCAGAGGAGGTGGTTTGTAGGCCGCTAAACTCTAATTTGGATGAAGTGAAACAGGCATACATGGATACGCTTCATTCACTCAGAGAAAGGTAAATTGGGGTGCCGGTTTGTAGGTATACTAACTCCAGTTTGGAAGAAGTACTAGAGTGATATATATGAACGCTTATATGGACGCAGAGAAAGCAACTATGGGGTGGTGTTTTGTAGGCCTGCTAAAATATAGTTTGGAAGAAGTTCGAAAGCAGACAGTCATTTAGAGAAAGCAACTCTTGGCGGTGGATTTTTAGGTCTGCTAAATTGTATTTTGAAAGAAGTACCAGTGTCATATATTCAAACGCTTACATTCATGCAGAGAAAGGAACTGTGGGGTGGTGTTTTCTAGGCGTGCTAAACTCTAGTTTGGACGAAGTTTGAGAATCACATATAAGAAAGCTTAGAGTCGCTTAAAGCAAATCTCTGGGCGTGGAATGTAGGCGTGCTAAACTCTATTTTGGTTTCGGAGTGAGAGTCATATATGGGAAGGCTTACATTCACTCAGAGAAAGCAACGATGGTGTGGTGGTTTGTAGGCATACTGAACTCTAGTTTGGAAGAAGTAGGAGAATGATATATGGGAACGCTTACATTCATGCAGAGAAAGCAATTATGGGGTGGCTTTTTTGTAGCCATGCAAATCTCTATTTTGCAAGAAGTTAAAGAGAAATATATAGGAAAGTGTACCGTCATTTATAGAAACCAACTTTTGGGGGATGGTTTGTAGGCCTGCAAAACTCTACTTTGGAAGAAGGGGGAGAATCATATGGGGGACTGGGTACATTCACTCGGAGAAATCAACGATGGGGTTGTGGTTTGTAGGCATACTAAACTCTAGTTTGGAAGAAGGACGAGAATCATATATAGGAACGCTTACATTCATGCAGAGAAAGCAACTATAGAGTGATGTTTGTATGCCTACTAAATGATAGTTTGGAGGATGCTCGAGAGTCATATCTGGAAAGCTTACAGTCATTTAGAGAAAGCAACTCTCTGGGGGTGGTTCGTAGGCCTGCTAAACTC
This sequence comes from Eulemur rufifrons, assembly GCF_041146395.1. Classification (NCBI taxonomy): domain Eukaryota; kingdom Metazoa; phylum Chordata; class Mammalia; order Primates; family Lemuridae; genus Eulemur; species Eulemur rufifrons. Next base: position 1,194,688 of record NW_027182827.1, on the reverse strand, counting down.
TATTTTCAATGAAGTGTTAGAATCATATGCAGGAACGCTTACATTCACTCAGAGAAAGAACGTTGTCGTGATGGTTTGTAGGAATAAATGCTGTAGTTCAAAAGAAGTAGGAGAGTCATATATGAACGATTACATTCACGAAGAGAAAGCAACTGTGGGGTGGCCTATGTAATCATCATAATCTAGTTTGGAGGAAGCTCGAGAGTCATATGTGGGAAAAATTAGAGTCACCTAGAGAATTGGAACCATCGGGTGTTGTGTAGGTCTGCTAAATTCTATTTTGGAAGAAGAGTGAGAGTCATATATGGGAACGCTTATGTTCACTCAGAGAAATCAACGATGGTGCGCTGTATTGTTGGCATGCTAAACTGTAGTTTGGAAGAAGTTCGAGAGTCTTATATAGGAAAGTTTACAGTCACCTAGAGAAAGCAACTCAGAGGAGGTGGTTTGTAGGCCGCTAAACTCTAATTTGGATGAAGTGAAACAGGCATACATGGATACGCTTCATTCACTCAGTGAAAGGTAAATTTGGGTGCCGGTTTGTAGGTATACTAACTCCAGTTTGGAAGAAGTACGAGAGTCATATATATGAACGCTTATATGGACGCAGAGAAAGCAACTATGGGGTGGTGTTTTGTAGGCATGATAAAATATAATTTGGAAGAAGTTCGAAAGCTGACAGTGACAGAGAATGCAACTCTCAGCGGTTGATTTTGAGGTGTGCTAAATTGTATTTTGAAAGAAGTACCAGAGTCATATATAAAATCTGTTACATTTATGCTGAGAAAAACTATGTGGTGATGTTTTGTTGGCGTGCTGAAATGTAGTTTCGAAAAAGTTCGACAGTCTTTTATAGGAAAGCTTACTGTCCGCTAGAGGAAGCAACTTTCGAGAGATTGTTTGTAAGCCTGCTAAACTCTACCTTGCACCATTTGTGACTGTCATACATGGGAACGCTAACATTCTCTCAGAGAACTTAACTTTTGGGTGGTTGTTTGTAAGCATACTAAACTGTATTTTGGAAGAAGTAGCAGAGTCATATATGTGAGTGCTTACATTCACGCAGAGAGGGCAACTATGGGGTGGTGTTTTGTAGGCATGCAAATCTCTAGTTGCGAAGAAGTTAAGAGTAATAGGAAAGCTTACAGTCTCACAGAGAAAGCAACCCTTGGGGGCCGGTTTGTAGTTCTGCTAAATTCTATTTTGGATGAAGTGTGAATCATAAACGGGAACGCTAACATTCACTCAGAGAAAGCAGGGTTGCGGTGGTGATTTTTAGTCACACTAAACTGGAGTTTGGAGGAAGTACGAGAATAAAAGAATGCTTACATTCACTCAGAAAAAGCAACGTTGGGGAGGTGGTTGGTAGGTGTACTATACTTTGGAAGAAGTACGAGCGTGATGCATAGGAACGCTTACATTCACGCAAACTATGGGGTGGCCTTTTGTTGGCATGCTAAATTATGTTCCAAAGTCATATATAGGAAAGCTTATAGTGAGAGAAAGCAACTCTCGGGCGGTGTTTTGTAGGTCCGGCAAATTGCATTTTGAAAGCAGTCCGAGATTCATATAAGGGAAGGCCTATATCCACTCAGAGAAAGCAATGTTAGGCTGGTGGTTTGTAGGCATACTAAACTGTATTTTGGAACTCGTATGTATGACTCTCACACTTGATCCAAATTAGAGTTCACCAGGCCTATAAACCACATCCTGAGAGTTGCTTTCTCTAGGTGAATGTAAGCTTTCCTATGTAAAACTCTCCAACTTCTTCCAAACTAAAGTTTAGCATGCCAACAATACACCACCGCATCGTTGCTTTCTCTGAGTGAACATAAGAATTCCCTTATATGAATCACTTTTTCCAAAATAGAATTTAGCAGACCTACAAACCAGTCCCCGATGGTTGATTTAGCTATGTGACTGTAATTTTCCCCAGATATGACTCTCAAACTTCCTCCAAAGTATAGATTAACATGCGTACATACACCACCCAACAGTTTCTTTCTCTGCGTGAATGTAACTGTTCATATATATGACTCTCCTACTTCTTCCGACCTACAGTTATTATGCCTACAAACCACCACCCAAACGTTGTGTTCTCTCCGTGAATGTAAGCGTTCCCATATTTGACTCTCACAATTGCTGCTAATTAGTGTTTAGAGGCTTGCAAAGCTGTCCCAAGTGTTGTTTTCTCTAGGTGACTGTAAGCTATCCTATATAACGCTCTGGAACTCCTTTCAAACTGCAGTTTAGCATGCCAACAACACATCACCCCATAGTTTCTTTCTCTACATGAATGTAAGCGTTTGTATATATGACTCTTGTACGTCTTTCAAAATACAATTTAGCAGACCTAAAAATCACCCGCCAAGAGTTGCTTTCTCTAAGTGACTGTCAGCTTTCTAACTTCTTCCAATCTATAGTTTAGCATGCCTGCACTACAGCACCCCGTATTTGCTTTCTCTGTGTTAATGTAAGCGTTCGTATTTATGTCTCTCGTACCTCTTCCAAAGTAGAGTTTAGTATGCTCAAAAACGGCCACCCCAACGTTGCTTTCTCTGAGTGAATGTAAGCGTTCCTGCATATGATTCGAACACTTCATTGAAAATAGAGTTTAGCAGGCCTACGAACCATCCCCAGAGAGTTGCTTTCTCTAAATGACTGTAAGCTTTCCAGATATGACTCTCGAACATCCTCCAAACTATCGTTTAGTAGGCATACAAACATCACTCCATAGTTGCTTTCTCTGCATGAATGTAAGCGTTCCTATATATGATTCTCGTACTTCTTCCAAACTAGAGTTTAGTATGCCTACAAACCACAACCCCATCGTTCATTTCTCCGAGTGAATGTACCCAGTCCCCCATATGACTCTCCCCCTTCTTCCAAAGTAGAGTTTTGCAGGCCTACAAACCATCCCCCGAAAGTTGGTTTCTATAAATGACGGTACGCTTTCCTATATATTACTCTTTTTTTTTTTTTTTCTCTGTGATTAGAATTCTTTTTTTTTTTTTATTATGTATATATTTTTTTTCAATTTAGTTTTACAGAATCAAAGAGTCTAACAGTATATCTTGTTAGATACAGTATGTCCTCATAATGTATACATTATTTCTTGTACAATGATATGAAATAATATGGGAAATATTCATGATAAATTATTAAGTGAACAGTGCAAGTTAAAAACAATAGTTTCATATTTTTTTCCCCACCCCCCCTTTCCCGAGTCAGCACCTTCAAGTGTTACCACTCCCCAAACGGTGTGCAATGCACTCGTTGTGTAGGCATACCCCCATCCCCTCCCCCACCCCCCACCTCAGTCTGATGTCCAATTGGTGTCATTCCCAGATTTGTATTTAGGTGATGATCAGGGAAACCAATTTTCTGGTGAGTACATGTGATGCTTGTTTTTCCATTCTTGGGATACTTCACTTAATATAATGGGTTCCAACTCTCTCCAGGAGAACCATAGAGATGTCGTATCTTCATCATTCCTTATAGCTGAGTAATATTCCATGGTATACATATACCACAGCTTACTAATCCAATCATGTATTGATGGGCATTTGGGTTGTTTCCACATCTTTGCTATTGTGAATTGTGCTGCTATAAACATTTGGGTACACGTGCCTTTGTTATAGAATGACCTTTTTTCCTTTGGGTATATGCCCAGTAATGGGATTGCTGGGTCAAATGGCAGGTCTACTTGAATCTGTTTAAGATACCTCCATAATGCTTTCCACAGGGGTTGCACTAGTTTGCAGTCCCACCAGCAGTGTATTAGTGTTCCTGTCTCTCCACACCCACGCCAACATGTGTTGTTTTGGGTTTTTTTGATAAAGGCCATTCTCACTGGGGTTAAGTGATATCTCATTGTGGTTTTGATTTGCATTTCCCTGATGATTAGAGATGTTGAACACTTTTTCATATGTTTGTTAGCCATTTTTATATCTTCTTTTGAAAAATTTCTATTCATGTCCTTTGCCCACTTTTTGATAGGGTTGCTTGATTTTTTCTTGCTGATTTTCCTGAGTTCTAAATAGATTCTTGTTATCAGTCCTTTATCTGATGTGTAGTATGCAAAAATTTTTTCCCATTCTGTAGGTGATCTGTTTATTCTCTGGACTGTTTCTTTGGCTGTGCAGAAGCTTTTTAGTTTAATCATGTCCCATTCATTTATTTTTGTTGCTGCTGTGATTGCCTTGGGGGTCTTCTTCATAAATTCTCTGCCTAGGCCAATGTCTGTAAGAGTCTTTCCTACATTTTCTTCTAGAATTCTGATTGTATCACGCCTAAGGTTTAAGTCTGTTATCCACCGTGATTTGATTTTTGTGAGAGGTGAAAGCTGTGGGTCCTGTTTCATTCTTCTGCAAGTGGCTAACCAATTCTCCCAGCACCATTTGTTGAATAGGGATTCTTGTCCCCGGAGTATATTCTTTCCCGCTTTGTCAAAAATTAGGTGACTATATGAGGATGGTTCTATATTTGGATTTTCTGTTGTGTTCCACTGGTCTGTGGCCCTGCACTTGTGCCAAGAAGCAAACTATATTACTCTTTAACTTCTTGCAAAATAGAGATTTGCATGGCTACAAAAAAGCCACCCCATAATTGCTTTCTCTGCATGAATGTAAGCGTTCCCATATATCATTCTCCTACTTCTTCCAAACTAGAGTTCAGTATGCCTACAAACCACCACACCATCGTTGCTTTCTCTGAGTGAATGTAAGCCTTCCCATATATGACTCTCACTCCGAAACCAAAATAGAGTTTGGCACGCCTACATTCCACACCCAGAGATTTGCTTTAGCGACTCTAAGCTTTCTTATATGTGATTCTCAAACTTCGTCCAAACTAGAGTTTAGCATGCCTAGAAAACACCACCCCACAGTTGCTTTCTCTGCATGAATGTAAGCGTTTGTATATATGACTCTGGTACTTCTTTCAAAATACAATTTAGCACACCGAAAAATCAACCGCCGAGAGTTGCTTTCTCTAAGTGACTGTTTTCGAACTTCTTCCAAATTATATTTTAGCATGCCTACAAAACACCACCCCATAGTTGCTTTCTCTGCATCAATATAAGCGTTCATATATATGCCTCTCTCACTTCATCTAAATTAGAGTTTAGCAGGCCTACAACCAACACCCCGTGAGTTGCTTTCTCTAGGTGACTGTAAACTTTCCTATATAAGAATCTCCAACTTCTTTCAAACTACACCATGCCAACAAAACACCACACCGTGGTTGCTTTCTCTGAGTGAACATAAGCGTTCCCATATATGACTCACACTCTGTTTCCAAAATAGAATTTAGCAGATCTACAAACCAACCCAGGATGGTTCCTTTCCCTAAGTGACTGTAATTTTCCCCAGATATGACTCTCGCACTTCCTCCAAACTACAGATTAACATGCATACATCGCCACCCCACAGTTGCGTTCTCTGCGTGAATGTAACGGTTCATATATATGACTCTCCTACTTCTTCCCAACTACAGTTATTATGCCTTCAAACCATCACGATGTTTCCTTCTCTGAGTGAATGAATGCAAGAGTTCTCACATTTCAACCAAGTTAGAGTTTAGCAGGCCTACTAATAAACTTCCGAGAGTTGTTTTCTCTGTGTCACTGTAATCTTTCCTATATAAGACTCTCGAACTTCTTCCAAACCACAGTTTGGCATGCCAACAAAATACGACCCCAGAGTTGCTTTCTCTGCCTGAATGTAAGCGTTCATATACATGACTCTCGTACTTCCTCCAAAATACAGTTTAGAATGCCTACAAACCACCACCCAAACATTGCGTTCTCTGAATGAATGAAAGCATTCCCATGTTTGACTCTCACAATTGATGCAAAGTAGAGTTTAGCAGGCCAAGAAAGGCTCTCCCGAGAGTTGCTTTCTCTAGGTGACTGTAAGCTTTCCTAAATAAGACTCTCCAACTTCTTCCAAACTACAGGTTAACATGCCCACAAAACATCACCCCATGGTTTTTTCTTTGCATGAATGTAAGCATTAGTATATATGACTCTGGTACTTCTTTCAAAATACAATTTAGCAGACCTAAAAATCACCCACCAAGAGTTGCTTTCTCTAAGTGACTGTTCAGGTTTAGAACTTCTTCCAAACTATAGCATGCTTACAAAACACCACCCCGTAGTTGCTTTCTCTGTGTGAATGTAAGCGTTCCCAAATATCATTCTCGTACTTCTTCCAAACTATTTAGTATGCCTACAAAAACCACCCCAGTGTTGTTTCTCTGAGGGAATGTAAGCGGTCCCATGTTTGACTCTCACACTTCATCCAAATTAGAGTTTAGCATGTGTACAAAAAAATCTCCCGAGAGTTGCTTTCCCTAGGTGATGGTAATCTTTCCTGTATAAGGTTCTCCAACTTCTTCCAAACTGCAGTTTAGCATGCCTACAAAACCTGACGCCATAAGTGCTTTCTCTGCATGAATGTAAGTGTTCCTATATAGGACTCTCGTACTTCTTCCAAACTACAGTTTAGTATGCCCTACAAACCACCACCCAAACGTTGTTTTCTCTGAGTGAATGTAAGCGTTCCCATATATGACTCTCACACTTCAACCAAAATAACTCTATTTCAACCAAAATAACTCTACATTCCACACCCAGAGAGTTGCTTTCTCTACGTGACTGTAAACTTTCCTATATATGACTCTCAAACTTCGTCCAAACTAGAGTTTTGCAAGCCTACAAAACACCACCCCATAGTTGCATTCGGTGCCGGAATGCAAGCGGTTCTACATGTGATTCTCTTGCTTCTTCCAAATTACAGGTTAGTATGCCTAGGAACCACAACCACAACGTTGCTTTCACTGAGTTCCCATATATTATTCTAACACTTCATTGAAAATAGAGTTTAGCAGGCCTACGAAACACCCCCGAGAGTTGCTTTCTCTAAGTGACTGTAAGCTTCCCAGATATGGCTCTCGAACTTCCTCCAAACTATATTTTAGTAGGCATACAAACATCACTCCATAGTTGCTTTCTCTGCGTGAAGGTAAGCGTTCCTATATACGATTCTCGTACTTCTTCCAAACTAGAGTTGACTATGCCTACAAATCACAATCCCATCGTTGATTTCTCTGAGTGAATGCACGCGGTCCCCAATATGACTCTCCCCCACTTCCAAACTGGAGTGTTGCAGGTGTACAAAACATCCCCCGAGAGTTGGTTTCTATGACTATACCCTTTCCTATATATTACTCCTTAACTTCTTCCAAACTAGAGATTAGCATGGCTACAAAAACGCCACCCCATAATTGCTTTCTCTACGTGAATGTAAGCGTTCCCATATATCATTCTCCTACTTCTTCCAAACTAGAGTTTAGTATGCCTACAAACCACCACGCCGTCTTAAACCAAAATAGAGTTTAGCAGGCCTACATTCCACACCCAGAGATTTGCTTTCTCTAAGTGACTCTAAGCTTTCTTATATGTGATTCTCAAACTTCGTCCAAACTAGAGTTTAGCATGCCTATAAGACACCACCCCATCGTTACTTTCAGTGCGTCAAAATGTATGTGTTCCTATATGTGATTCTCGTGCTTCTTCCAAACTGCAGTTTAGGAAGCCTACAAACAACCCCATCGTTGCTTTCTCTGAGTGAATGTAAGCGTTCTCATATATGACTCTCACACTTCAACCAAAACAGGGTTTTGCAGGCCTAGAAATCACCCGCCAAGACTTGCTTTTTCAAAGTGGCTGTTACCTTTCCTATATAGGACTCTGGAACTTCTCCCAAGCTAGACTTTAACATGTCTACCTGACACTACTCCGTAGTTGCTCTCGCTGTGTGAATTTAAGCGTTCCTATATATGAGTCTTGTACTTCTTCCTAACTAGCATCTGGCATGCCAAAATAACACTCCCCCATAGTTGCTTTCTTTGAGTCAATGTAAACATTCCTATATATGTCTCTCGCACTTCTTCCAAACTAGAGTTGAATAAGTCTACAAACCAATCCCCGACAGCTGTTTTCTCTGAACGAATTTAAGCGTTCCTTATATATGACTATGGCACTTCCTCCAAACTAGAGTTTAGCAAGCCTACACTCCACCCCTGTTCGTTGCTTTCTCTAAGTTACTGTAAGCTTTCCTATACATGGCTCTTGAAATTTTCCAAACTAGAGTTAGCATGCCTACTATACACCTACACATAATTGCTTTGTCTGAGTGAATATAAGCCTTCCTATACATGACTGTCGCACTTTTTCCAAATTAGAGTGTAGCCAGCCTGGAAAGCACCCCTTACAGTTGCTTTCATTGAGTGAATTTTAACATTCCTATGTATGACTCTCGCAACTTTTCCAATCTAAGATTTTAGCAATGCTACAAATCCCCCGCCGAGAGTTCCTATACATAACTGTCCTCTTTTTCCAAGCTAGAGTTTAGGAAGCCTAGAAACCGTCCCCCCGTAGACGCTTTATGTGAACGTAAGCGTTCCTATATATGACTCTCGCCTTCCTCCAAACTAGAGCTTAGCAAGCCTACAAACCAACTCCCTATAATTGCTTTCTCTGAAATAATGATATCGTTCCTATATAAGACTCTCGAATTTCTTCCAAACCAGAGTTTAACAAGCTAAAAAAGCACCCCCCCATAGATGCTTCCTCTAACTCAAAGCTAATATTCCTATATATGATTCAGCTTCTTCATCCAAACTAGAGTAAGGCAAGCCTACAAATCACACACCAATAGTTGGTTTCTATAAGTAAATGTAAGCATCCCTATATATGACTATAGTAATTCTTCCAAACTGGAGTTTAGCAAGCCTACAGACCCCAGGACTCCACTCCATAGTACCCTGGGCATTGGCGCCTGCCTGTCATGCAGGACATAGGGGCGGACGCTCATCTCAGACACTGCATTGGTGGATTGTAGGCTTTTTTAAGTTTTTGAATTGCAAAAGTCTGAGAATTGGAATTCGGTTTAGGGTAAGGTTAGGTGTTAGGGACTAGGATTAGGTTTAGGGGTTAGGGTTTTAGGTTAGAATAAGGGTTAGGATTACTGTTAGGGTTAGAGATTAGGATTATGTTTAGTGGTTGGGTTTAGGTTTAGGATGAGAGGCAAGAGTAAGGGTCAGGGATTAGGGTTACTATTAGGAGTTAAATTCAGGGCTTACGAAGGGTTTGGTTTAGTGATAGGGTTCGGGCTTACGTTTAACGGTGTGTGTTAGGGCACGGGTCCTGTATAACGTACGGGGCACTGTGGGTGTGGAGCAAGGCTGCGTCCCCAGTTCATCGTACCCTGGGTGTTGGGCATCAACTGTCACGCAGGACAAAGGCAGAGGCTCATCTCACGCATGGTTAGGATTAAGGTTTAAGGTTAGGGTCAGGGTTGAGGGTTAGGGTGAGGGTTAACAGAGTCAGGGTAAGGGGGTTAGGGATAGGGTTAGTGTTAAGGGTTACGGGTAGGTTTAGGGTTCAGGGTTAGAGTTAGCATTAGGGCTTAAGGTTAGGATTAGGCGGTAGGTTAGATTTAGGGTTAGATCTAGGCGTTAGGGTAAGGGCTAGCGTTAGGGTTAAGAGATAGGTTAGGTTGAATGCTTAGGATTAGGATTAGGGTTTGGGGTTAAAGTAAGTGTTAGGGGTTAGGTTTAAGGATCCAAGGTTAGGGTTATTTTTAGCTGTAGTGTTAGGGTTAGGGATAAGGGATCCCATTAGCATTAAGGGTCTTCCTTACTGTAGGGTTAAGGGTTAGGCTTAGAGTTAAAGGTTAAGGTCAGGGTCAGTGTTAAGATTTAGGGTGAGGGTTAACGGTTAGGGTAAAGGTTAAGTGTTAGGGTTAGGGATTAGTGATTAAGGTCTTTGGTTAGTGTTAGGGTTAGCGGTTAGGAGTTAGTGTTTTATGAAGGGGTATGGTTAGAATAAGGATTGGGGTTAGAGTTAGGGTGAGGTATAGGGGTTAGGTTTGGGGTTAGTTTTAGGGTAAAAGGATAGGATTAGGGCTACAGGTTGGGCTTAGGTTTAGGGTTAAAGTTTACTGCTAGGGTTAGGGATAGGGTTCAGGGTTAGCTTTAGAGGTTCTGGTTAGGGGTAGGTGTTAGGTTAGTGTCAGGGTTAGGTCTAGTCGTGAGGGTAAGGTTTAGGGTTAGCTTTAAGAGCTAGGGTTAGGTTTAATGGTTAGGATTAGGATTAGGGTTAAGGGTTAGGGTAAGGCTTAGGGGTTAGGGTGAAGGGTTAGGGTCAAGGGTTAGGGTTTTTGTTAGGCATAGCGTTGGGGTTAGAAGTAAGGGTTACTGTCAGTGTTAGGGTTGTAGGTAGGGTTACGGTTAGGGTTAGCGGTTTAGAATTAGGGTTAGGGATTAGGTGTCACAGTGATGACTAGGAGATACGGTTAGAATTATGGGATAGGGGTTGTTCTCAGGAAATGGGTTATGCATTAACGTTAGGATAAGAGGTTAAAGTTAGGCGCACGGTGAGGTTTACGTGTTAAGGGGAGAAATAGGAACAGGGTTGGGTGTTATGTTCAGGGTTAGGGTTATCTGTTAAACGTATTGTTTATGCTTAGCGCACGGGCCCTGTCTGCATTAGGCGGGCGGGGGGAGTTTAGGGGGCTGGGATTGTACCCGGGAACCCACTCTATCATACTCTGGGTATGGGCCCGTGGGTTTCATGCAGGACACAGTGGTAGAGTCTCCTTTCACGCATGGCATGGGAGGATTGCAGGCTTTCTAAACTCTAAGAAAGCAAGAAGTCTGAGAATAAGATTTAGGGTTAGGATTCTGGTTAGGGTTAAGGATGAAGTTTAGTGTTAGGGTGAGGGCTTAGGGTTAGGGATTAGGGTTAGGGTTAAAGGTTACTCTTAGGTTTAACGGTTACACTTTGGTTTAGGGTTGAGGTTTACGGGTAGGGTTAAGATGAGGGGTTACGGTTTGGTACAGGGTTAGGGTTAAGTGTTAGGTTTAGAGTTGAAGATTAGGATTAGGGTTAGGATTAAAGGTTAGCGTGAGAGTTAACGCTTAGGGTTAAGGTTAAGAGTTAGGGTTTAGGGTTAGGGTTAGGGTTAGGGTTAGTTTTAGGGTTAGAGTTATGTGCTATGGTTTGTGTTAGAGGTTAGGGTTAGGTTTACTGGTCACGGTTAGGGTTATGTTTAGGGTTTAGCATTAGGGTTAGGGTTAGGGTTAAGGGATAGGATTAGGGTTAAGTGTTGTGCTTAGGGTTAGGGTTTAGTGTTAGGGTTATCATTAAGGATTAGGGTTAGGGTCAGGGTTAAATGCTTGGGTGCGCGTAATGGTTAGGGTCGGGTTAAGGTTCACGGATAGGGTTAGTGTTAAGGGTTACGGGTAGGTTTAGGGTTCAGGGTTAGTGTTAGCATTAGGGCTTAAGGTTAGGATTAGGCAGTAGGTTAGATTTAGGGTTAGATCTAGGCGTTAGGGTAAGGGCTAGCGTTAGGGTTAAGAGATAGGGTTAGGTTTAATGCTTAGGATTAGGGTTAGGGTTTGGGGTTAAAGTAAGTGTTAGGGGTTAGGTTTAAGGATCAAAGGTTAGGGTTATTTTTAGCTGTAGTGTTAGGGTTAGGGATAAGGGATCCCATTAGCATTGACGGTCTTCCTTACTGTAGGGTTAAGGGTTAGGCTTAGAGTTAAAGGTTAAGGTTAGGGTCAGTGTTAAGATTTAGGGTGAGGGTTAACGGTCAGGGAAAAGGTTAAGCATTAGGGTTAGGGATTAGTGATTAGGGTTTTTGGTTAGTGTTAGGGTTAGCGGTTAGGAGTTAGTGTTTTCTGAAGGGGTATGGTTAGAATTAGGATTGGGGTTAGAGTTAGGGTGAGGTATAGGGGTTAGGTTTCGGGGATAGTTTTAGGGTAAAAGGATAGGATTAGGGTTACGGGTTGGGCTTAGGTTTAGGGTTAAAGTTTACTGCTGGGGTTAGGGATAGGGTTCAGGGTTAGCTTTAGGGGTTCTGGTTAGGGGTAGGTGTTAGGTTAGTGTCAGGGTTAGGTCTAGTCGTGAGGGTAAGGTTTAGGGTTAGCTTTAAGAGCTAGGGTTAGGTTTAATGCTTATGATTAGGATTAGGGTTAAGGGTTAGGGTAAGGCTTAGGGGTTAGGGTGAAGGGTTAGGGTCAAGGGTTAGGGTTTTGTTAGGCATAGCGTTGGGGTTAGAAGTAAGGGTTACTGTCAGTGTTAGGGTTGTAGGTAGGGTTACGGTTAGGGTTAGCGGTTTAGAATTAGGGTTAGGGATTAGGTGTCACAGTGATGACTAGGAGATAGGGTTAGAATTATGGGATAGGGGTTGTTCTCAGGAAATGGGTTATGCATTAACGTTAGGATAAGAGGTTAAAGTTAGGCGCACGGTGAGGTTTACGTGTTAAGGGGAGAAATAGGAACAGGGTTGGGTGTTATGTTCAGGGTTAGGGTTATCGGTTAAAGGTATTGTTTATGCTTAGCGCACGGGCCCTGTCCGCATTAGGCAGGCGGGGGGAGTTTAGGGGGATGGGATTGTACCCGGGAACCCACTCTATCCTACTCTGGGTATGGGCCCGTGGGTTTCATGCAGGACACAGTGGTAGAGCCTCCTTTCACGCATGGCATGGGAGGATTGCAGGCTTTCTAAACTCTAAGAAAGCAAGAAGTCTGAGAATTAGATTTAGGGTTAGGATTCTGGTTAGGGTTAAGGATGAAGTTTAGTGTTAGGGTGAGGGCTTAGGGTTAGGGATTAGGGTTAGGGTTAAAGGTTAGTCTTAGGTTTAACGGTTACACTTTGGTTTAGGGTTGAGGTTTACGGTTAGGGTTAAGATGAGGGGTTAGGGTTTGGTACAGGGTTAGGGTTAAGTGTTAGGTTTAGGGTTGAAGATAAGGATTAGGGTTAGGATTAAAGGTTAGCGTGAGAGTTAACGCTTAGTGTTAAGGTTAAGAGTTAGGGTTTAGGGATAGGGTTAGGGTTAGTTTTAGGGTTAGAGTTATGTGCTATGGTTTGTGTTAGAGGTTAGGGTTAGGTTTACTGGTCACGGTTAGGGTTACGTTTAGGGGTTAGCATTAGGGTTAGGGTTAGGGTTAAGGGATAGGATTAGGGTTAAGTGTTGTGCTTAGGGTTAGGGTTTAGTGTTACGGTTAGCATTAAGGATTAGGGTTAGGGTCAGGGTTAAATGCTTGGGTGCGGGTAATGGTTAGGGTCAGGGTTTAGGTTCACGAATAGGGTTAGTGTTAAGGGTTACGAGTAGGTTTAGGGTTCAGGGTTAGTGTTAGCATTAGGGCTTAAGGTTAGGATTAGGCGGTAGGTTAGATTTAGGGTTAGATCTAGGCGTTAGGGTAAGGGCTAGCGTTAGGGTTAAGAGATAGGTTAGGTTGAATGCTTAGGATTAGGATTAGGGTTTGGGGTTAAAGTAAGTGTTAGGGGTTAGGTTTAAGGATCAAAGGTTAGGGTTATTTTTAGCTGTAGTGTTAGGGTTAGGGATAAGGGATCCCATTAGCATTAAGGGTCTTCCTTACTGTAGGGTTAAGGGTTAGGCTTAGAGTTAAAGGTTAAGGTTAGGGTCAGGGTTAAGATTTAGGGTGAGGGTTAACGGTTAGGGTAAAGGTTAAGCATTAGGGTTAGGGATTAGTGATTAGGGTTTTTGGTTAGTGTTAGGGTTAGCGGTTAGGAGTTAGTGTTTTATGAAGGGGTATGGTTAGAATTAGGATTGGGGTTAGAGTTAGGGTGAGGTATAGGGGTTAGGTTTAGGGGTTAGTTTTAGGGTAAAAGGATAGGATTAGGGTTACGGGTTGGGCTTAGGTTTAGGGTTAAAGTTTAATGCTAGGGTTAGGGATAGAGTTCAGGGTTAGCTTTAGGGGTTCTGGTTAGGGCTAAACGCTGAACACCTGGAAATAATTTTCAACGTAGTGGTTAATTGAAAAGCTCTGTGGCATACTTCTTGGAACAAGCCAGTTACCTGTTCCCACGCAAAGAGGAGTATACAGAACCATGGTGGATTTCCAGCTGATGAAGTAAAGGATTATTAAAGGAACGGGATGACCATGGGGATCATCGTTAATTCTCTTAAACAGAATCCGCCCTTTTCACCTGCCAAACACATGCCCACTTCTCCTCTCTGGGGATAATAAAAACTAACCAGCGAACTGACAGAGCGCCTCATCCCCCTATCCACATCGACCACCCACAAAAAAAAACCGTACCCTCCAGCTACTACTTATAATGCTAACTTGCAAAATTTCCCTGCATTTTAAAACAATGGAAAAATGGTGGTGGGATGATACTTAGAAGAATGGCTTCTTGTCTGTCTCCACTAACAAAAATAGGCAACACCAAGTCAGCTACTCCTCAGCATAGTTATGTCCGTCGCAGCCTTCTTGGGTTTCAGGAGGCACATACAAACGTTATCAAAATTATGGTGAAACGCTGAATACCTGCAAATAATTTTCAACGTACTGGTTAATTTGAAAACTCTCCAGCATACTTCTTGGAACAAGCCAGGTACCTGTGCCCACGCATAGAGGAGTATATAGAAACATGGTGGAATCCCAGCTAATGAAGCAAAGGATTCTTAAAGGAATGAGATGACCATGCGGATCCTGTTTAATTCTCTGAAACATAATCCGCACTTTTCACCTGCCAAACACATGCCCACTACTCTTCTCTGGGGATAATAAAAACAAACCAGCGATCTGACAGAGGGCCTGAACACCCATCCTGACCGACCCCACAAAAAAAAAAGTACCTTCCAGCTACTAATTATAATGCCAATTTCCAAAAATTTCCCTGCATTTTTAAATAAAGGAGAAATGATGGTGGGATGATACTTAGAAGAATGGCTTCTTGTCAGTCTCCACTGACAAAAATAGGCAACACCAAGTCAGCTACGCCTCAGCATAGTTATGTCCGTAGCAGCCATATTTGGTTTCAGTAGGCACATACACACGTTATCACAATTATGGTGAAACGCTGAAAACCTGCAAAGGATTTTCAACATACTGGTTAATTGAAAAGCTCTGAGGCATACTTCTTGGAACAAGCCAGTTTCCTGTGCCCACGCATAGAGAAGTATATAGAACCATGGTGGATTCCCAGCTCATGAAGCAAAGGATTCTTAAAGGAACGGGATTACCATGCGGATCCTGTTTAATTCTCTGAAACAGATCCGCAGTTTTCACCTGCCATACTAATACCCACTTCTCCTCTCTGGGGATAATAAAAACAAACCAGCGAACTGACAGAGGGCCTGACCAACACATCCACACCGACCCCACAGGAAAAAAAAAAAAAAAACACCGTAGCCTCCAGCTACTAATTATAATGCTAACTTGCAAAATTTTCCTGCTTTTTAAAACAATGGAAAAATGATGGTGAGATGATACTTCGAAGAATGGATTCTTGTCAGTCTCCACTAACAAAAATAGGCAAAACCAAGTCAGCTACGCCTCAGGATAGTTATGTTCGTGGCAGCCATCTTGGGTTTCAGGAGGCACAAACAAACGTTATCACAATTATGGTGAAACGATGAACACCTGCAAATAATTTTCAACGTACTGGTTAATTTGAAAACTCTCCAGCATACTTCTTGGAACAAGCCAGGTACCTGTGCCCACGCAAAGAGGAGTATATAGAACCATGGTGGATTTCCAGCTGATGAAGTAAAGGATTATTAAAGGAACGGGATGACCATGGGGATCATCGTTAATTCTCTGAAACAGAATCCGCCCTTTTCAACTGCCAAACACATGCCCACTTCTCCTCTCTGGGGATAATAAAAACTAACCAGCGAATTGACAGAGGGCCTTACCACCCAATCCACATCGACCACACACAGAAAAAAAAACCGTACCCCCCAGCTACTAATTATAATCCTAACTTGCAAAATTTCCCTGCATTTTAAAACAATGGAAAAATGGTGGTGGGATGATACTTAGAAGAATGGCTTCTTGTCAGTCTCCACTAACAAAAATAGGCAACACCAAGTCAGCTACACCTCAGCATAGTTATGTCCGTCCCAGCCTTCTTGGGTTTCAGGAGGCACAAACAAACGTTATCACAATTATGGTGAAACGCTGAACACCTGCAAATAATTTCCAACGTAGTGGTTAATTGAAAAGCTCTGCGGCATACTTCTTGGAACAAGCCAGTTACCTGTTCCCACACAAAGAAGAGTATATACAACCATGGTGGATTTCCAGCTGATGAAGTAAAGGATTATTAAAGGAACGGGATGACCATGGGGATCATCGTTAATTCTCTGAAACAGAATCCGCCCTTTTCACCTGCCAAACACATGCCCACTTCTCCTCTCTGGGGATAATAAAAACTAACCAGCGAACTGACAGAGGGCCTGACCCCCACATCCACATCGACCACACACAAAAAAAACCGTACCCTCCAGCTACTAATTATAATGCTAACTTGCAAAATTTCCCTGCATTTTAAAACAATGGAAAAATGGTGGTGGGATGATACTTAGAAGAATGGCTTCTTGTCAGTCTCCACTAACAAAAATAGGCAACACCAAGTCAGCTACTCCTCAGCATAGTTATGTCCGTCGCAGCCTTCTTGGGTTTCAGGAGGCACAAACAAACGTTATCACAATTATGGTGAAACGCTGAACACCTGCAAATAATTTTCAACGTAGTGGTTAATTGAAAAGCTCTGCGGCATACTTCTTGGAACAAGCCAGTTACCTGTTCCCACGCAAAGAGGAGTATATAGAACCATGGTGGATTTCCAGCTGATGAAGTAAAGGATTATTAAAGGAACGGGATGACCATGGGGATCATCATTAATTCTCTGAAACAGAATCCGCCCTTTTCACCTGCCAAACACATGCCCACTTCTCCTCTCTGGGGATAATAAAAACTAACCAGCGAACTGACAGAGGGCCTGACCCCCCCATCCACATCGACCACACACAAAAAAAAAACCGTACCCTCCAGCTACTAATTATAATGCTAACTTGCAAAATTTCCCTGCATTTTAAAACAATGGAAAAATGGTGGTGGGATGATACTTAGAAGAATGGCTTCTTGTCTGTCTCCACTGACAAAAATAGGCAACACCAAGTCAGCTACGCCTCGGCATAGTTATGTCCGTAGCAGCCATATTTGGTTTCAGTAGGCACATACACACGTTATCACAATTATGGTGAAACGCTAAAAACCTGCCAAGGATTTTCAATATACTGGTTAATTGAAAAGCTCTGAGGCATTCTTCCTGGAACAAGCCAGTTTCCTGTGCCCACGCATAGAGAAGTATATAGAACCATGGTGGATTCCCAGCTCATGAAGGAAAGGATTCTTAAAGGAACGGGATTACCATGCGGATCCTGTTTAATTCTCTGAAACAGATCCGCAGTTTTCACCTGCCAAACTAATACCCACTTCTCCTCTCTGGGGATAATAAAAACAAACCAGCGAACTGACAGAGGGCCTGACCAACACATCCACACTGACCCCACTGGAAAAAAAAAAAAATACCGTAGCCTCCAGCTATTAATTATAATACTAACTTGTAAAATTTCCCTGCTTTTTAAAACAATGGAAAAACGGTGGTGGGATGATACTTAGAAGAATGGCTTCTTGTCAGTCTCCACTAACGAAAATAGGCAACACCAAGTCAGCTACTCGTCAGCATAGTTATGTCCGTCGCAGCCTTCTTGGGTTTCAGGAGGCTCAAATAAATGTTATCACAATTATGGTGAAACGATGAACACCTGCAAATAATTTTCAACGCAGTGGTTAATTGAAAACCACTGCGGCATACTTCCTGGAACAAGCCACTTACCTGTTCCCACGCAAAGAGGAGTATATAGAACCATGGTGGATTTCCAGCTGATGAAGTAAAGGATTATTAAAGGAACGGGATGACCATGGGGATCATCGTTAATTCTCTGAAACAGAATCCGCCCTTTTCACCTGCCAAACACATGCCCACTTCTCCTCTCTGGGGATAATAAAAAGTAACCAGCGAACTGACAGAGGGCCTCATCCCCCCATCCACATCGACCACACACACACACAAAAAAACCGTAGCCTCCAGCTACTTATTATAATGCTCATTTGCAAAATTACCCTGCATTTTAAAACAATGGAAAAATGGTGGTGGGATGATACTTAGAAGAATGGCTTCTTGTCTCTCTCCACTAAGAAAAATAGGCAACACCAAGTCAGCTACTCCTCAGCATAGTTATGTCCGTCGCAGCCTTCTTCGGTTTCAGGAGGCACATACAAACGTTATCAAAATTATGGTGAAACGCTGAAAACCTGCAAATAATTTTCAACGTACTGGTTAATTTGAAAACTCTCCAGCATACTTCTTGGAACAAGCCAGGTTCCTGTACCCACGCATAGAGGAGTATATAGAAACATGGTGGAATCCCAGCTGATGAAGCAAAGGATTCTTAAAGGAATGAGATGACCATGCGGATCCTGTTTCATTCTCTGAAACAGAATCCGCAATTTTCACCTGCCAAACACATGCCCACTACTCTTCTCTGGGGATAATAAAAACAAACCAGCGATCTGACAGAGGGCCTGAACACCCATCCTGACCGACCCCACAAAAATAATATCCTCCAGCTAAAAATTATAATGCCAATTTGCAAAATTTCCCTGCATTTTTAAACAATGGAGAAATGATGGTGGGATGATACTTAGAAGAATGGCTTCTTGTCAGTCTCCACTGACAAAAATAGGCAACACCAAGTCAGCTACCCCTCAGCATAGTTATGTCCGTAGCAGCCATATTTGGATTCAGTAGGCACATACACACGTTATCACAATTATGGTGAAACGCTGAAAACCTGCAAAGGATTTTGAACATACTGGTTAATTGAAAAGCTCTGAGGCATGCTTCTTGGAAGTAGCCAGTTTCCTGTGCCCACGCATAGAGAAGTATATAGAACCATGGTGGATTCCCAGCTCATGAAGCAAAGGATTCTTAAAGGAACGGAATTACCATGCGGATCCTGTTTAATTCTCTGAAACAGATCCGCAATTTTCACCTGCCATACTAATACCCACTTCTCCTCTCTGGGGATAATAAAAACCAACCGGGGAACTGACAGAGGGCCTGACCAACACATCCACACCGACCCAACAGGAAAAAAAAAAAAAAAAACACCGTAGCCTCGAGCTACTAATTATAATGCTAACTTGCAAAATTTTCCTGCATTTTTAAACAATGGAAAAATGATGGTGAGATGATACTTACAAGAATGGATTCTTGTCAGTCTCCACTAACAAAAATAGGCAAAACCAAGTCAGCTATGCCTCAGCATAGTTATGTCCGTCGCAGCCTTCTTGGGTTTCAGGAGGCACAAACAAACGTTATCACAATTATGGTGAAACGCTGAACACCTGCAAATAATTTTCAACGCAGTGGTTAATTGAAAACCACTGCGGCATACTTCCTGGAACAAGCCACTTACCTGTTCCCACGCAAAGAGGAGTATATAGAACCATGGTGGATTTCCAGCTGATGAAGTAAAGGATTATTAAAGGAACGGGATTACCATGGGGATCATCGTTAATTCTCTGAAACAGAATCCGCCCTTTTCACCTGCCAAACACATGCCCACTTCTCCTCTCTGGGGATAATAAAAAGTAACCAGCGAACTGACAGAGGGCCTCATCCCCCCATCCACATCGACCACACACACACACAAAAAAACCGTAGCCTCCAGCTACTTATTATAATGCTAACTTGCAAAATTACCCTGCATTTTAAAACAATGGAAAAATGGTGGTGGGATGATACTTAGAAGAATGGCTTCTTGTCTCTCTCCACTAAGAAAAATAGGCAACACCAAGTCAGCTACTCCTCAGCATAGTTATGTCCGTCGCAGCCTTCTTCGGTTTCAGGAGGCACATACAAACGTTATCAAAATTATGGTGAAACGCTGAAAACCTGCAAATAATTTTCAACGTACTGGTTAATTTGAAAACTCTCCAGCATACTTCTTGGAACAAGCCAGGTTCCTGTACCCACGCATAGAGGAGTATATAGAAACATGGTGGAATCCCAGCTGATGAAGCAAAGGATTCTTAAAGGAATGAGATGACCATGCGGATCCTGTTTCATTCTCTGAAACAGAATCCGCAATTTTCACCTGCCAAACACATGCCCACTACTCTTCTCTGGGGATAATAAAAACAAACCAGCGATCTGACAGAGGGCCTGAACACCCATCCTGACCGACCCCACAAAAATAATATCCTCCAGCTAAAAATTATAATGCCAATTTGCAAAATTTCCCTGCATTTTTAAACAATGGAGAAATGATGGTGGGATGATACTTAGAAGAATGGCTTCTTGTCAGTCTCCACTGACAAAAATAGGCAACACCAAGTCAGCTACCCCTCAGCATAGTTATGTCCGTAGCAGCCATATTTGGATTCAGTAGGCACATACACACGTTATCACAATTATGGTGAAACGCTGAAAACCTGCAAAGGATTTTGAACATACTGGTTAATTGAAAAGCTCTGAGGCATGCTTCTTGGAAGTAGCCAGTTTCCTGTGCCCACGCATAGAGAAGTATATAGAACCATGGTGGATTCCCAGCTCATGAAGCAAAGGATTCTTAAAGGAACGGGATTACCATGCGGATCCTGTTTAATTCTCTGAAACAGATCCGCAGTTTTCACCTGCCATACTAATACCCACTTCTCCTCTCTGGGGATAATAAAAACCAACCGGGGAACTGACAGAGGGCCTGACCAACACATCCACACCGACCCCACAGGAAAAAAAAAAAAAAAAACACCGTAGCCTCCAGCTACTAATTATAATGCTAACTTGCAAAATTTTCCTGCATTTTTAAACAATGGAAAAATGATGGTGAGATGATACTTACAAGAATGGATTCTTGTCAGTCTCCACTAACAAAAATAGGCAAAACCAAGTCAGCTATGCCTCAGCATAGTTATGTCCGTCGCAGCCTTCTTGGGTTTCAGGAGGCACAAACAAACGTTATCACAATTATGGTGAAACGCTGAACACCTGCAAATAATTTTCAATGTAGTGGTTAACTGAAAAGCTCTGCGGCATAATTCTTGGAACAAGCCAGTTACCTGTTCCCACGCAAAGAGGAGTATATAGAACCATGGTGGATTTCCAGCTGATGAAGTAAAGGATTATTAAAGGAACGGGATGACCATGGGGATCATCGTTAATTCTCTGAAACAGAATCCGCCCTTTTCACCTGCCAAACACATGCCCACTTCTCCTCTCTGGGGATAATAAAAAGTAACCAGCGAACTGACAGAGGGCCTCATCCCCCCATCCACATCGACCACACACACACACAAAAAAACCGTAGCCTCCAGCTACTTATTATAATGCTAACTTGCAAAATTACCCTGCATTTTAAAACAATGGAAAAATGGTGGTGGGATGATACTTAGAAGAATGGCTTCTTGTCTCTCTCCACTAAGAAAAATAGGCAACACCAAGTCAGCTACTCCTCAGCATAGTTATGTCCGTCGCAGCCTTCTTCGGTTTCAGGAGGCACATACAAACGTTATCAAAATTATGGTGAAACGCTGAAAACCTGCAAATAATTTTCAACGTACTGGTTAATTTGAAAACTCTCCAGCATACTTCTTGGAACAAGCCAGGTTCCTGTACCCACGCATAGAGGAGTATATAGAAACATGGTGGAATCCCAGCTGATGAAGCAAAGGATTCTTAAAGGAATGAGATGACCATGCGGATCCTGTTTCATTCTCTGAAACAGAATCCGCAATTTTCACCTGCCAAACACATGCCCACTACTCTTCTCTGGGGATAATAAAAACAAACCAGCGATCTGACAGAGGGCCTGAACACCCATCCTGACCGACCCCACAAAAATAATATCCTCCAGCTAAAAATTATAATGCCAATTTGCAAAATTTCCCTGCATTTTTAAACAATGGAGAAATGATGGTGGGATGATACTTAGAAGAATGGCTTCTTGTCAGTCTCCACTGACAAAAATAGGCAACACCAAGTCAGCTACCCCTCAGCATAGTTATGTCCGTAGCAGCCATATTTGGATTCAGTAGGCACATACACACGTTATCACAATTATGGTGAAACGCTGAAAACCTGCAAAGGATTTTGAACATACTGGTTAATTGAAAAGCTCTGAGGCATGCTTCTTGGAAGTAGCCAGTTTCCTGTGCCCACGCATAGAGAAGTATATAGAACCATGGTGGATTCCCAGCTCATGAAGCAAAGGATTCTTAAAGGAACGGGATTACCATGCGGATCCTGTTTAATTCTCTGAAACAGATCCGCAGTTTTCACCTGCCATACTAATACCCACTTCTCCTCTCTGGGGATAATAAAAACCAACCGGGGAACTGACAGAGGGCCTGACCAACACATCCACACCGACCCCACAGGAAAAAAAAAAAAAAAAACACCGTAGCCTCCAGCTACTAATTATAATGCTAACTTGCAAAATTTTCCTGCATTTTTAAACAATGGAAAAATGATGGTGAGATGATACTTACAAGAATGGATTCTTGTCAGTCTCCACTAACAAAAATAGGCAAAACCAAGTCAGCTATGCCTCAGCATAGTTATGTCCGTCGCAGCCTTCTTGGGTTTCAGGAGGCACAAACAAACGTTATCACAATTATGGTGAAACGCTGAACACCTGCAAATAATTTTCAATGTAGTGGTTAACTGAAAAGCTCTGCGGCATAATTCTTGGAACAAGCCAGTTACCTGTTCCCACGCAAAGAGGAGTATATAGAACCATGGTGGATTTCCAGCTGATGAAGTAAAGGATTATTAAAGGAACGGGATGACCATGGGGATCATCGTTAATTCTGTCAAACAGAATCCGCCCTTTTCACCTGCCAAACACATGCCCACTTCTCCTCTCTGGGGATAATAAAAACTAACCAGCGAACTGACAGAGGGCCTGACCCCCCCATCCACATCGACCACACACACAAAAAAAACCGTACCCTCCAGCTACTAATTATAATCCTAACTTGCAAAATTTCCCTGCATTTTAAAACAATGGAAAAATAGTGGTGGGATCATACTTAGAAGAATGGCTTCTTGTCAGTCTCCACTAACAAAAATAGGCAACACCAAGTCAGCTACGCCTCAGCATAGTTATGTCCGTCGCAGCCTTCTTTGGTTTTAGTAGGCACCAACAAACGTTATCACAATTATGGTGAAACGCTGAACACCTGCAAATAATTTTCAACGTAGTGGTTTATTGAAAAGCTCTGCGGCACACTTCTTGGAACAAGCCAGTTACCTGTTCCCACGCAAAGGGGAGTATATAGAACCATGGTGGATTTCCAGGTGATGAAGTAAAGGATTATTAAAGGAACGGGATGACCATGGGGATCATCGTTAATTCTCTGAAACAGAATCCGCCCTTTTCACCTGCCAAACACATGCCCACTTCTCCTCTCTGGGGATAATAAAAACTAACCAGCGAACTGACAGAGGGCCTGACCCCCCCCCCCATCCACATCGACCACACACACACACAAAAAAAACCGTACCTTCCAGCTACTAATTATAATGCTAACTTGCAAAATTTCCCTGCATTTTAAAACAATGGAAAAATGGTGGTGGGATGATACTTAGAAGAATGGCTTCTTGTCAGTCTCCACTAACAAAAATAGGCAACACCAAGTCAGCTACTCCTCAGCATAGTTATGTCCGTCGCAGCCTTCTTGGGTTTCAGGAGGCACAAACAAACGTTATCACAATTATGGTGAAACGCTGAACACCTGCAAATAATTTTCAACGTAGTGGTTAATTGAAAAGCTCTGCGGCATACTTCTTGGAACAAGCCAGTTACCTGTTCCCACGCAAAGAGGAGTATATAGAACCATGGTGGATTTCCAGCTGATGAAGTAAAGGATTATTAAAGGAACGGGGTGACCATGGGGATCATCGTTAATTCTCTGAAACAGAATCCGCCCTTTTCACCTGCCAAACACATGCCCACTTCTCCTCTCTGGGGATAATAAAAACTAAACATCGAACTGACAGAGGGCCTGACCCCCCCATCCACATCGACCACACACACAAAAAAACCGTACCCTCCAGCTACTAATTATAATGCTAACTTGCAAAATTTCCCTGCATTTTAAAACAATGGAAAAATGGTGGTGGGATGATACTTAGAAGAATGGCTTCTTGTCTGTCTCCACTGACAAAAATAGGCAACACCAAGTCAGCTACGCCTCGGCATAGTTATGTCCGTAGCAGCCATATTTGGTTTCAGTAGGCACATACACACGTTATCACAATTATGGTGAAACGCTAAAAACCTGCCAAGGATTTTCAATATACTGGTTAATTGAAAAGCTCTGAGGCATTCTTCCTGGAACAAGCCAGTTTCCTGTGCCCACGCATAGAGAAGTATATAGAATCATGGTGGATTCCCAGCTCATGAAGGAAAGGATTCTTAAAGGAACGGGATTACCATGCGAATCCTGTTTAATTCTCTGAAACAGATCCGCAGTTTTCACCTGCCAAACTAATACCCACTTTTCCTCTCTGGGGATAATAAAAACAAACCAGCGAACTGACAGAGGGCCTGACCAACACATCCACACTGACCCCACTGGAAAAAAAAAAAAAATACCATAGCCTCCAGCTATTAATTATAATGCTAACTTGCAAAATTTCCCTGCTTTTTAAAACAATGGAAAAATGGTGGTGGGATGATAATTAGAAGAATGCCTTCTTGTCAGTCTCCACTAACGAAAATAGGCAACACCAAGTCAGCTACTCGTCAGCATAGTTATGTCCGTCGCAGCCTTCTTGGGTTTCAGGAGGCACAAATAAACGTTATCACAATTATGGTGAAACGATGAACACCTGCAAATAATTTTCAACCCAGTGGTTAATTGAAAAGCTCTGCGGCATACTTCTTGGAACAAGGCAGTTACCTGTTCCCACGCAAAGAGGAGTATAGAGAACCATGGTGGATTTCCAGCTGATGAAGTAAAGGATTATTAAAGGAACGGGATGACCATGGGGATCATCGTTAATTCTCTGAAACAGAATCCGCCCTTTTCACCTGCCAAACACATGCCCACTTCTCCTCTCTGGGGATAATAAAAACTAACCAGCGAACTGACAGAGGGCCTGACCCCCCCATCCACATCGACCACACACACAAAAAAAACCGTACCCTCCAGCTACTAATTATAATCCTAACTTGCAAAATTTCCCTGCATTTTAAAACAATGGAAAAATAGTGGTGGGATGATACTTAAAAGAATGGCTTCTTGTCAGTCTCCACTAACAAAAATAGGCAACACCAAGTCAGCTACGCCTCAGAATAGTTATGTCCGTCGCAGCCTTCTTTGGTTTTAGTAGGCACCAACAAACGTTATCAAAATTATGGCGAAACGCTGAACACCTGCAAATAATTTTCAACGTAGTGGTTAATTGAAAAGCTCTGCGGCACACTTCTTGGAACAAGCCAGTTACCTGTTCCCACGCAAAGAGGAGTATATAGAACCATGGTGGATTTCCAGCTGATGAAGTTAAGTATTATTAAAGGAACGGGATGACCATGGGGATCATCGTTAATTCTCTGAAACAGAATCCGCCCTTTTCACCTGCCAAACACATGCCCACTTCTCCTCTCTGGGGATAATAAAAACTAACCAGCGAACTGACAGAGGGCCTGACCCCCTCATCCACATCGACCACACAAAAAAAAACCGTACCCTCCAGCTACTAATTATAATTCTAACTTGCAAAATTTCCCTGCATTTTAAAACAATGGAAAAATGGTGGTGGGATGATACTTAGAAGAATGGCTTCTTGTCTGTCTCCACTGACAAAAATAGGCAACACCAAGTCAGCTACGCCTCGGCATAGTTATGTCCGTAGCAGCCATATTTGGTTTCAGTAGGCACATACACACGTTATCACAATTATGGTGAAACTCTAAAAACCTGCAAAGGATTTTCAATATACTGGTTAATTGAAAAGCTCTGAGGCATTCATCCAGGAACAAGCCAGTTTCCTGTGCCCACGCATAGAGAAGTATATAGAACCATGGTGGATTCCCAGCTCATGAAGGAAAGGATTCTTAAAGGAACGGGATTACCATGCGGATCCTGTTTAATTCTCTGAAACAGATCCGCAGTTTTCACCTGCCAAACTAATACCCACTTCTCCTCTCTGGGGATAATAAAAACAAACCAGCGTACTGACAGAGGGCCTGATCAACACATCCACACTGACCCCACAGGAAAAAAAAAAAAAACACCGTAGCCTCCAGCTACTAATTATAATGCTAACTTGCAAAATTTCCCTGCTTTTTAAAACAATGGAAAAATGGTGGTGGGATGATACTTAGAAGAATGGCTTCTTGTCAGTCTCCACTAACGAAAATAGGCAACACCAAGTCAGCTACTCCTCAGCATAGTTATGTCCGTCGCAGCCTTCTTGGGTTTAAGGAGGGACATACAAACGTTATCAAAATTATGGTGAAACGCTGAACACCAGAAAATAATTTTCAACGTACTGGTTAATTTGAAAACTCTCCAGCATACTTCTTGGAACAAGCCAGGTACCTGTGCCCACGCATAGAGGAGTATATAGAAACATGGTGGAATCCCAGCTGATGAAGCAAAGGATTCTTAAAGGAATGAGATGACCATGCGGATCCTGTTTAATTCTCTGAAACAGAATCCGCACTTTTCACCTGCCAAACACATGCCCACTACTCTTCTCTGGGGATAATAAAAACAAACCAGCGATCTGACAGAGGGCCTGAACACCCATCCTGACCGACCCCACAAAACAAAAAAGTACCCTCCAGCTACTAATTATAATGCCAATTTGCAAAATTTCCCTGCATTTTTAAACAATGGAGAAATGATGGTGGGATGATACTTAGAAGAATGGCTTCTTGTCAGTCTCCACTTACAAAAATAGGCAACACCAAGTCAGCTACGCCTCAGCATAGTTATGTCCGTCGCAGCCTTCTTTGGTTTTAGTAGGCACCAACAAACGTTATCACAATTATGGTGAAACGCTGAACACCTGCAAATAATTTTCAACGTAGTGGTTAATTGAAAAGCTCTGCGGCACACTTCTTGGAACAAGCCAGTTACCTGTTCCCACGCAAAGAGGAGTATATAGAACCATGGTGGATTTCCAGCTGATGAAGTAAAGCATTATTAAAGGAACGGGATGACCATGGGGATCATCGTTAATTCTCTGAAACAGAATCCGCCCTTTTCACCTGCCAAACACATGCCCACTTCTCCTCTCTGGGGATAATAAAAACTAACCAGCGAACTGACAGAGGGCCTGACCCCCCCCATCCACATCGAACACACACAAAAAAAAAAAAACCGTACCCTCCAGCTACTAATTATAATGCTAACTTGCAAAATTTCCCTGCATTTTAAAACAATGGAAAAATGGTGGTGGGATGATACTTACAAGAATGGCTTCTTGTCAGTCTACACTAACAAAAATAGGCAACGCCAAGTCAGCTACTCCTCAGCATAGTTATGTCTGTCGCAGCCTTCTTGGGTTTCAGGAGGCACAAACACACGTTATCACAATTATGGTGAAACGCTGAACACCTGCAAATAATTTTCAACGTAGTGGTTAATTGAAAAGCTCTGCGGCATACTTCTTGGAACAAGCCAGTTACCTGTTCCCACGCAAAGAGGAGTATATAGAACCATGGTGGATTTCCACTGATGAAGTAAAGGATTATTAAAGGAAAGGGATGACCATGGGGATCATCGTTAATTCTCTGAAACTGAATCCGCCCTTTTCACCTGCCAAATACATGCCCACTTCTCCTCTCTGGGGATAATAAAAACTAACCAGCGAACTGACAGAGGGCCTGACCCTCCCGCATCCACATCGACCACACACACAAAAAAAAACCGTACCCTCCAGCTACTAATTATAATGCTAACTTGCAAAATTTCCCTGCATTTTAAAACAATGGAAAAATGGTGGTGGGATGATACTTAGAAGAATGGCTTCGTGTCTGTCTCCACTAACAAAAATAGACAACACCAAGTCAGCTACGCCTCAGCATAGTTATGTCCGTCGCAGCCTTCTTGGGTTTCAGGAGGCACAAACAAACGTTATCACAATTATGGTGAAACGCTAAACACCTGCAAATAATTTTCAACGTAGTGGTTAATTGAAAAGCTCTGCGGCATACTTCTTGGAACAAGGCGGTTACCTGTTCCCACGCAAAGAGGAGTATATAGAACCATGGTGAATTTCCAGCTGTTGAAGTAAAGGATTATTAAAAGAACGGGATGACCATGGGGATCATCGTTAATTCTCTGAAACAGAATCCGCCCTTTTCACCTGCCAAACACATGCCCACTTCTCCTCTCTGGGGATAATAAAAACTAACCAGCGAACTGACAGAGGGCCTGACCCCCCCATCCACATCGACCCAAAAAAAAAAAAAAACCGTACCCTCCAGCTACTAATTATAATGCTAACTTGCAAAATTTCCCTGCATTTTAAAACAATGGAAAAATGGTGGTGGGATGATACTTAGAAGAATGGCTTCTTGTCAGTCTCCACTAACAAAAATAGGCAACGCCAAGTCAGCTACTCCTCAGCATAGTTATGTCCGTCGCAGCATTCTTGGGTTTCAGGAGGCACAAACACACGTTATCACAATTATGGTGAAACGCTGAACACCTGCAAATAATTTTCAACGTAGTGGTTAATTGAAAAACTCTGTGGCTACTTCTTGGAACAAGCCAGTTACCTGTTCCCACGCAAAGAGGAGTATATAGAACCATGGTGGATTTCCAGCTGATGAAGTAAAGGATTATTAAAGGAACGGGATGACCATGGGGATTATCGTTAATTCTCTGAAACAGAATCCGCCCTTTTCACCTGCCAAACACATGCCCACTTCTCCTCTCTGGGGATAATAAAAACTAACCAGCGAACTGACAGAGGGACTGACCCCCCCCATCCACATCAACCACACACACAAAAAGAAAAACCATAACCTCCAGCTACTAATTATAATGCTAACTTGCAAAATTTCCCTGCTTTTTAAAACAATGGAAAAATGGTGGTGGGATGATACTTAGAAGAATGGCTTCTTGTCAGACTCCACTAACAAAAATAGGCAACACCAAGTCAGCTACTCCTCAGCATAGTTATGTCCGTCGCAGCGTTCTTGGGTTTCAGGAGGGACATACAAACATTATCAAAATTATGGTGAAACGCTGAAAACCTGCAAATAATTTTCAACGTACAGGTTAATTTGAAAACTCTCCAGCATACTTCTTGGAACAAGCCAGGTACCTGTGCCCACGCATAGAGGAGTATATAGAAACATGGTGGAATCCCAGCTAATGAAGCAAAGGATTCTTAAAGGAATGAGATGACCATGCGGATCCTGTTTAATTCTCTGAAACAGAATCCGCACTTTTCACCTGCCAAACACATGCCCACTACTCTTCTCTGGGGATAATAAAAACAAACCAGCGATCTGACAGAGGGCCTGAACACCCATCCTGACCGACCCCACAAAACAAAAAAGTACCCTCCAGCTACTAATTATAATGCCAATTTGCAAAATTTCCCTGCATTTTTAAACAATGGAGAAATGATGGTGGGATGATACTTAGAAGAATGGCTTCTTGTCAGTCTCGACTGACTAAAATAGGCAACACCATGTCAGCTACGCCTCAGCATAGTTATGTCCGTCGCAGCCTTCTTTGGTTTCAGTAGGCACATACACACGTTATCACAATTATGGTGAAACGCTGAACACCTGCAAATAATTTTCAACGTAGTGGTTAATTGAAAAGCTCTGCGGCACACTTCTTGGAACAAGCCAGTTACCTGTTCCCACGCAAAGAGGAGTATATAGAACCATGGTGGATTTCCACTGATGAAGTAAAGGATTATTAAAGGAAAGGGATGACCATGGGGATCATCGTTAATTCTCTGAAACAGAATCCGCCCTTTTCACCTGCCAAACACATGCCCACTTCTCCTCTCTGGGGATAATAAAAACTAACCAGCAAACTGACAGAGGGCCTGACCCCCCCGCATCCACATCGACCACACACAAAAAAAAAAACCGTACCCTCCAGCTACTAATTATAATGCTAACTTGCAAAATTTCCCTGCATTTTAAAACAATGGAAAAACGGTGGTGGGATGATACTTAGAAGAATGGCTTCTTGTCTGTCTCCACTAACAAAAATAGGCAACACCAAGTCAGCTACGCCTCAGCATAGTTATGTCCGTCGCAGCCTTCTTGGGTTTCAGGAGGCACAAACAAACGTTATCACAATTATGGTGAAACGCTGAACACCTGCCAATAATTTTCAACGTACTGGTTAATTGAAAAGCTCTGCGGCATACTTCTTGGAACAAGCCAGTTACCTGTTCCCACGCAAAGAGGAGTATATAGAACCATGGTGGATTTCCAGCTGATGAAGTAAAGGATTATTAAAGGAACGGGGTGACCATGGGGATCATCGTTAATTCTCTGAAACAGAATCCGCCCTTTTCACCTGCCAAACACATGCCCACTTCTCCTCTCTGGGGATAATAATAATTAACCGACGAACTGACAGAGGGCCTGACCCCCCCCCACATCCACATCGACCACACACAAAAAAAAAACCGTACCCTCCATCTACTAATTATAATGCTAACTTGCAAAATTTCCCTGCATTTTAAAACAATGGAAAAATGGTGGTGGGATGATACTTAGAAGAATGGCTTCTTGTCAGTCTCCTACAACAAAAATAGGCAACACCAAGTCAGCTACGCCTCAGCATAGTTATGTCCGTAGTAGCCTTATTTGGTTTCAGTAGGCACATACACACGTTATCACAATTATGGTGAAACGCTGAAAACCTGCAGAGGATTTTCAACATACTGGTTAATTGAAAAGCTCTGAGGCATACTTCTCGGAACAAGCCAGTTTCCTGTGCCCAGGCATAGAGAAATATATAGAACCATGGTGGATTCCCAGCTCATGAAGCAAAGGATTCTTAAAGGAACGGGATTACCATGCGGATCCTCTTTAATTCTATGAAACAGATCCGCAGTTTTCACCTGCCATACTAATACACACTTCTCCTCTCTGGGGATAATAAAAACAAACCAGCGAACTGACAGAGGGCCTGACCAACACATCCACACCGAACCTAGAGGAAAAAAAAAAAAAAACCACCGTAGGCTCCAGCTACTAATTATAATGCTAACTTGCAAAATTTTCCTGCATTTTTAAACAATGGAAAAATGATGGTGAGATGATACTTAGAAGAATGGATTCTTGTCAGTCCCCACTAACAGAAATAGGCAAAACCAAGTCAGCTATGCCTCAGCATAGTTATGTCCGTCGCAGCCTTCTTGGGTTTCAGGAGGCACAAACAAACGTTATCACAATTATGGTGAAACGCTGAACACCTGCAAATAATTTGCAAGGTAGTGGTTAATTGAAAAGCTCTGCGGCATACTTCTTGGAACAAGCCAGTTACCTGTTCCCACGCAAAGAAGAGTATATAGAACCATGGTGGATTTCCAGCTGATGAAGTAAAGGATTATTAAAGGAACGGGATGACCATGGGGATCATCGTTAATTCTCTGAAACAGAATCCGCCCTTTTCACCTGCCAAACACATGCCCACTTCTCCTCTCTGGGGATAATAAAAAATAACCAGCGAACTGACAGAGGGCCTGACCCCCACCATCCAGATCGACCACACAAAAAAAAAACCGTACCCTCCAGCTACTAATTATAATGCTAACTTGCAAAATTTCCCTGCATTTTAAAACAAT
The DNA here is from genome assembly GCF_041146395.1 of Eulemur rufifrons. NCBI lineage: Eukaryota > Metazoa > Chordata > Mammalia > Primates > Lemuridae > Eulemur > Eulemur rufifrons. The sequence goes on along the minus strand of NW_027182827.1, from coordinate 1,162,940 downwards.
GGAAAAATGGTGGTGGGATGATACTTAGAAGAATGGCTTCTTGTCAGTCTCCACTAAAAAAAATAGGCAACACCAAGTCAGCTACTCCTCAGAATAGTTATGTCCGTCGCAGCCTTCTTGGGTGTTAGGAGGCACAAACAAACGTTGTCACAATTATGGTGAAACGCTGAACACCTGCAAATAATTTTCAAGGTAGTGGTTAATTGAAAAGCTCTGCGGCATACTTCTTGGAACAAGCCAGTTACCTGTTCCCACGCAAAGAGGAGTATATAGAACCATGGTGGATTTCCAGCTGATGAAGTAAAGGATTATTAAAGGAACGGGATGACCATGGGGATCATCGTTAATTCTCTGAAACAGAATCCGCCCTTTTCATCTGCCAAACACATGCCCACTTCTCCTCTCTGGGGATAATAAAAACTAACCAGCGAACTGACAGAGGGCCTGACCCCCCGCCCCATCCACATCGACTACACGAAAAAAAAAAAAAAAACCGTACCCTCCAGCTACTAATTATCATGCTAACTTGCAAAATTTTCCTGCATTTTAAAACAATGGAAAAATGGTGGTGGGATGATACTTAGAAGAATGGCTTCTTGTCTGTCTCCACTAACAAAAATAGGCAACACCAAGTCAACTACTCCTCAGCATAGTTATGTCCGTCGCAGCATTCTTGGGTTTCAGGAGGCACAAACACACGTTATCACAATTATGGTGAAACGCTGAACACCTGCAAATAATTTTCAACGTAGTGGTTAATTGAAAAGCTCTGCGGCATACTTCTTGGAATAAGCCAGTTACCTGTTCCCACGCAAAGAGGAGTATATAGAACCATGGTGGATTTCCAGCTGATGAAGTAAAGGATTATTAAAGGAACGGGATAACCATGGGAATGATCGTTAATTCTCTGAAACAGAATCCGCCCTTTTCACCTGCCTAACACATGCCCACTTCTCCTCTCTGGGGATAATAAAAACTAACCAGCGAACTGACAGAGGGCCTGACCAACACATCCACATCGACCACACAAAAAAAAGAAATCCGTACCCTCCATCTACTAATTATAATGCTAACTTGCAAAATTTCCCTGCATTTTAAAACAATGGAAAAATGGTGGTGGGATGATACTTAGAAGAATGGCTTCTTGTCAGTCTCCACTAACAAAAATAGGCAACACCAAGTCAGCTACTCCTCAGCATAGTTATGTCCGTCGCAGCCTTCTTGGTTTCAGGAGGCACAAACACACGTTATCACAATTATGGTGAAACGCTGAACACCTGCAAATAATTTTTAACGTAGTGGTTAATTGAAAAGCTCTGTGGCATACTTCTTGGAACAAGCCAGTTACCTGTTCCCACGCAAAGAGGTGTATATAGAACCATGGTGGATTTCCAGCTGATGAAGTAAAGGATTATTAAAGGAACGGGATGACCATGGGGATCATCGTTAATTCTCTGAAACAGAATCCGCCCTTTTCACCTGCCAAACACATGCCCACTTCTCCTCTCTGGGGATAATAAAAACTAACCAGCGAACTGACAGAGGGCCTGACCCCCACCATCCACATCAACCACACAAAAATAAAACCGTACCCTCAAGCTACTAATTATAATGCTAACTTGCAAAATTTCCCTGCATTTTAAAACAATGGAAAAATGGTGGTGGGATGATACTTAGAAGAATGGCTTCTTGTCAGTCTCCACTAACAAAAATAGGCAACACCAAGTCAGCTACTCCTCAGCATAGTTATGTCCGTCGCAGCCTTCTTGGGTTTCAGGAGGCACAAACACACGTTATCACAATTATGGTGAAACACTGAACACCTGCAAATAATTTTCAACGTACTGGTTAATTTGAAAACTCTCCAGCATACTTCTTGGAACAAGCCAGGTACCTGTGACCACGCATAGAGGAGTATATAGAAACATGGTGGAATCCCAGCTGATGAAGCAAAGGATTCTTAAAGGAATGAGATGACCATGCGGATCCTGTTTAATTCTCTGAAACAGAATCCGCATTTTTCACCTGCCAAACACATGCCCACTACTCTTCTCTGGGGATAATAAAAACAAACCAGCGATCTGACAGAGGGCCTGAACACCCATCCTGACCGACCCCAGAAAACAAAAAAGTATATTCCAGCTACTAATTATAATGCCAATTTGCAAAATTTCCCTGCATTTTTAAACAATGGAGAAATGATGGTGGGATGATACTTAGAAGAATGGCTTCTTGTCAGTCTCCACTTACAAAAATAGGCAACACCAAGTCAGCTACTCCTCAGCATAGTTATGTCCGTCGCAGCCTTCTTGGGTTTCAGGAGGCACAATCAAACGTTATCACCATTATGGTGAAACGCTGAACACCTGCAATAATTTTCAACGTAGTGGTTAATTGAAAAGCTCTGCGGCATACTTCTTGGAACAAGCCAGTTACCTGTTCCCACGCAAAGAGGAGTATATAGAACCATGGTGGATTTCCAGCTGATGAAGTAAAGGATTATTAAAGGAACGGGGTGACCATGGGGATCATCGTTAATTCTCTGAAACAGAATCCGCCCTTTTCACCTGCCAAACACATGCCCACTTCTCCTCTCTGGGGATAATAAAAACTAACCAGCGAACTGACAGAGGGCCTGACCCCCCACCATCCACATCGACTACACAGAAAAAAAAAAACGTACCCTCCAGCTACTAATTATAATGCTGACTTGCAAAATTTCCCTGCATTTTAAAACAATGGAAAAATGGTGGTGGGATGATACTTAGAAGAATGGCTTCTTGTCTGTCTCCACTAACAAAAATAGGCAACACCAAGTCAGCTACTCTTAAGCATAGTTATGTCCGTCGCAGCCTTCTTGGGTTTCAGGAGGCACAAACAAACGTTATCACAATTATGGTGAAACGCTGAACACCTGCAAATAATTTTCAATGTACTGGTTAATTGAAAACCTCTGCAACATACTTCTTGGAACAAGCCAGTTACCTGTTCCCACGTAAAGAGGTGTATATAGAACCATGGTGGAATCCCAGCTGATGAAGCAAAGGATTCTTAAAGGAATGAGATGACCATGCGGACCCTGTTTAATTCTCTGAAACAGAATCCGCACTTTTCACCTGCCAAACACATGCCCACTACCTTTCTCTGGGGATAATAAAAACAAACCAGCGATCTGACAGAGGGCCTGAACACCCATCCTGACCGACCCCACAAAACAAAAAAGTACCCTCCAGCTACTAATTATAATGCCAATTTGCAAAATTTCCCTGCATTTTTAAACAATGGAGAAATGATGGTGGGATGATACTTAGAAGAATGGCTTATTGTCAGTCTCCACTGACAAAAATAGGCAACACCAAGTCAGCTACGCCTCAGCATAGTTATGTCCGACGCAGCCTTCTTGGGTTTCAGGAGGGACATACAAACGTTATCAAAATTATGGTGAAACGCTGAACACCTGCAAATAATTTTCAACGTACTGGTTAATTTGAAAACTCTCCAGCATACTTCTTGGAACAAGCCAGGTACCTGTGCCCACGCATAGAGGAGTATATAGAAACATGGTGGAATCCCAGCTGATGAAGCAAAGGATTCTTAAAGGAATCAGATGACCATGCGGATCCTGTTTCATTCTCTGAAACAGAATCCGCACTTTTCACCTGCCAAACATATGCCCACTTCTCCTCTCTGGGGATAATAAAAACTAACCAGCGAACTGACAGAGGGCCTGACCCTCCCCCCATCCACATCGACCACACACACAAAAAAAAAACCGTACCCTCCAGCTACTAATTATAATGCTGACTTCCAAAATTTCCCTGCATTTTAAAACAATGGAAAATGGTGGTGGGATGATACTTAGAAGAATGGCTTCTTGTCTGTCTCCACTAACAAAAATAGGCAACACCAAGTCAGCTACTCCTCAGCATAGTTATGTCCATCGCAGCCTTCTTGGGTTTCAGGAGGGACATCCAAACTTTATCACAATTATGGTGAAACGCTGAAAACCTGCAAATAATTTTCAACGTACTGGTTAATTTCAAAACTCTCCAGCATAATTCTTGGAACAAGCCAGGTACCTGTGCCCACGCATAGAGGAGTATATAGAAACATGGTGGAATCCCAGCTGATGAAGCAAAGGATTCTTAAAGGAATGAGATGACCATGCGGATCCTGTTTAATTCTCTGAAACAGAATCCGCACTTTTCACCTGCCAAACACATGCCCACTACTCTTCTCTGGGGATAATAAACACAAACAAGCAATCTGACAGAGAGCCTGAACACCCATCCTGACCGACCCCACAAAACAAAAAAGTACCCTCCAGCTACTAATTATAATGCCAATTTGAAAAATTTCCCTGCATTTTTAAACAATGGAGAAATGATGGTGGGATGATACTTAGAAGAATGGCTTCTTGTCAGTCTCCACTGACAAAAATAGGCAACACCAAGTCAGCTACGCCTCAGCATAGTTATGTCCGTAGCAGCCATATTTGGTTTCAGTAGGCACATACACACGTTATCAGAATTATGGGGAAACATTGAAAACCTGCAAAGGATTGTCAACATACTGGTTAATTGAAAAGCTCTGAGGCATACTTCTTAGAACAAGCCAGTTACCTGTTCCCACGCAAAGGGGAGTATATAGAACCATGTTGGATTCCCAGCTCATGAAGCAAAGGATTATTAAAGGAACGGGATTACCATGCGGATCCTGTTTATGTCTCTGAAACAGATCCGCAGTTTTCACCTGCCATACTAATACCCACTTCTCCTCTCTGAGATAATAAAAACAAACCAGCGAACTGACAGAGGGCCTGACCAACACATCCACACCGACCCCACAGGAAAAAAAAAAAAAAAAAACACCGTAGCCTCCACCTACTAATTATAATGCTAACTTGCAAAATTTTCCTGCATTTTTAAACAATGGAAAAATGATGGTGAGATTTTACTTAGAAGAATGGATTCTTGTCAGTCTCCACTAACAAAAATAGGCAAAACGAAGTCAGCTACGCCTCAGAATAGTTATGTCCGTCGCAGCCTTCTTGGGTTTCAGGAGGCACAAACAAACGTTATCACAATTATGGTGAAACGCTGAACACCTGCAAATAATTTTCAACGTACTGGTTAATTGAAAAGCTATGCGGCATACTTCTTGGAAGAAGCCAGTTACCTGTTCCCACATAAAGAGGAGTATATAGAACCATGGTGGATTTCCAGCTGATGAAGTAAAGGATTATTAAAGGAACGGGATGACCATGGGGATCATCATTATTTCTCTGAAACAGATTCCGCCCTTTTCACCTGCCAAACACATGCCCACGTCTCCTCTCTGGGGATAATAAAAACTAACCAGCGAACTGACAGAGGGCCTTACCCCCACCATCCACATCGACCACACACACAAAAAAAACGGTACCCTCCAGCTACTAATTATAATGCTAACTTGCAAAATTTCCCTGCATTTTAAAACAATGGAAAAATGGTGGTGGGATGATACTTAGAAAAATGGCTTCTTGTCAGTCTCCACTAACAAAAATAGGCAACACCAAGTCAGCTACTCCTCAGCATAGTTATGTCCGTCGCAGCCTTCTTGGGTTTCAGGAGGCACAAACACACGTTATCACAATTATGGTGAAACGATGAACACCTGCAAATAATTTTCAACGTAGTGGTTAATTGAAAAGCTCTGCGGCATACTTCTTGGAACAAGCCAGTTACCTGTTCCCACGCAAAGAGGAGTATATAGAACCATGGTGGATTTCCAGCTGATGAAGTAAAGGATTATTAAAGGAACGGGATGACCATGGGGATCATCGTTAATTCTCTGAAACAGAATCCGCCCTGTTCACCTGCCAAACACATGCCCACTTCTCCTCTCTGGGGATAATAAAAACTAACCAGCGAACTGACAGAGGGCCTGACCCCCCCATCCACATCGACCACACAAAAAAAAAAAAAAACCGTACCCTCCAGCTACTAATTATAATGCTATCTTTGAAAATTTCCCTGCATTTTAAAACAATGGAAAAATGGTGGTGGGATGATACTTAGAAGAATGGCTTCTTGTCAGTCTCCACTAACAAAAATAGGCAACACCAAGTCAGCTACTGCTCAGCATAGTTATGTCCGTCGCAGCCTTCTTGGGTTTCAGGAGGCACAAACACACGTTATCACAATTATGGTGAAACGCTGAACACCTGCAAATAATTTTCAACGTAGTGGTTAATTGAAAAGCTCTGCGGCATACTTCTTGGAACAAGGCAGTTACCTGTTCCCACGCAAAGAGGAGTATAGAGAACCATGGTGGATTTCCACTGATGAACTAAAGGATTATTAAAGGAAGGGGATGACCATGGGGATCATCGTTAATTCTCTGAAACAGAATCCGCCATTTTCACCTGTCAAACACATGCCCACTTCTCCTCTCTGGGGATAATAAAAACAAACCAGCGAACTGACAGATGGCCTGACCCCCCCCCCATCCACATCGACCACACACACAAAAAAAACCGTACCCTCCAGCTACTAATTATAATGCTAACTTGCAAAATTTCCCTGCATTTTAAAACAATGGAAAAATGGTGGTGGGATGATACTTAGAAGAATGGCTTCTTGTCAGTCTCCACTAACAAAAATAGGCAACACCAAGTCAGCTACTCCTCAGCATAGTTATGTCCGTCGCAGCCTTCTTGGGTTTCAGGAGGCACAAACACACGTTATCACAATTATGGTGAAACGCTGAACACCTGCAAATAATTTTCAACGTAGTGGTTAATTGAAAAGTTCTGCGGCATACTTCTTGGAACAAGGCAGTTACCTGTTCCCACGCAAAGAGGAGTATAGAGAACCATGGTGGATTTCCAGCTGATGAAGTAAAGGATTATTAAAGGAACGGGATGACCATGGGGATCATCGTTAATTCTCTGAAACAGAATCCGCCCTTTTCACCTGCCAAACACATGCCACTTCTCCTCTCTGGGGATAATAAAAACTAACCAGCGAACAGACAGAGGTCCTGACCCACCCCCATCCACATCGACCACACACAAAAAAAAAACCATACCCTCCAGCTACTAATTATAATGCTAACTTGCAAAATTTTCCTGCATTTTAAAACAATGGAAAAATGGTGGTGGGATCATACTTAGAAGAATGGCTTCTTGTCTGTCTCCACTAACAAAAATAGGCAACACCAAGTCAGCTACTCCTCAGCATACTTATGTCCGTCGCAGCCTTCTTGGGTTTCAGGAGGGACATACAAACGTTATCAAAATTATGGTGAAACGCTGAACACCTGCAAATAATTTTCAACGTACTGGTTAATTAAAAAGCTCTGCGACATACTTCTTGGAACAAGCCAGTTACCTGTTCCCAAGCAAAGAGGTGTATATAGAACCATGGTGGAATCCCAACTGATGAAGCAAAGGATTCTTAAAGGAATGAGATGACCATGCGGATCCTGTTTAATTCTCTGAAACAGAATCCGCACTTTTCACCTGCCAAACACATGCCCACTACTCTTCCCTGGGGAGAATAAAAACAAACCAGCGATCTGACAGAGGGCCTGAACACCCATCCTGACCGACCCCACAAAACAAAAAAGTACCCTCCAGCTACTAATTATAATGCCAATTTGCAAAATTTCCCTGCATTTTTAAACAAAGGAGAAATGATAGTGGGATGACACTTAGAAGAATGGCTTCTTGTCAGTCTCCACTGACAAAAATAGGCAACACCAAGTCAGCTACGCCTCAGCATAGTTATGTCCGTAGCAGCCATATTTTGTTTCAGTAGGCACATACACACGTTATCAGAATTATGGTGAAACACTGAAAACCTGCAAAGGATTGTCAACATACTGGTTAATTGAAAAGCTCTGAGGCATACTTCTTGGAACAAGCCAGTTACCTGTTCCCACGCAAAGAGGAGTATATAGAACCATGGTGGATTCCCAGCTCATGAAGCAAAGGATTCTTAAAGGAACGGGATTACCATGCGGATCCTGTTTAAGTCTCTGAAACAGATCCGCAGTTTTCCCCTGCCATACTAATACCCACTTCTCCTCTCTGGGATAATAAAAAAAAAACCAGCGAACTGACAGAAGGCCTGACCAACACATCCACACCGACCCCACGGGAAAAAAAAAAAAAAAACACCGTAGCCTCCACCTACTAATTATAATGCTAACTTGCAAAATTTTCCTGCATTTTTAAACAATGGAAAAATGATGGTGAGATTTTACTTAGAAGAATGGATTCTTGTCAGTCTCCACTAACAAAAATAGGCAAAACCAAGTCAGCTACGCCTCAGCATAGTTATGTCCGTCGCAGCCTTCTTGGGTTTCAGGAGGCACAAACAAACGTTATCACAATTATGGTGAAACGCTGAACACCTGCAAATAAATTTCAACGTACTGGTTAATTGAAAAGCTCTGCGGCATACTTCTTGGAACAAGCCAGTTACCTGTTCCCACGCAAAGAGGAGTATATAGAACCATGGTGGATTTCCAGCTGATGAAGTAAAGGATTATTAAAGGAACGGGATGACCATGGGGATCATCGTTAATTCTCTGAAACAGAATCCGCCCTTTTCACCTGCCAAACACATGCCCACGTCTCCTCTCTGGGGATAATAAAAACTAACCAGCAAACTGACAGAGGGCCTGACCCCCACCATCCACATAGACCACACACAAAAAAAAAACGGTACCCTCCAGCTACTAATTATAATGCTAACTTGCAAAATTTCCCTGCATTTTAAAACAATGGAAAAATGGTGGTGGGATGATACTTAGAAGAATGGCTTCTTGTCAGTCTCCACTAACAAAAATAGGCAACACCAAGTCAGCTACTCCTCAGCATAGTTATGTCCGTCGCAGCCTTCTTGGGTTTCAGGAGGCACAAACACACGTTATCACAATTATGGTGAAACGATGAACACCTGCAAATAATTTTCAACGTAGTGGTTAATTGAAAAGCTCTGGGACATACTTCTTGGAACAAGCCAGTTACCTGTTCCCACGCAAAGAGGAGTATATAGAACCATGGTGGATTTCCAGCTGATGAAGTAAAGGATTATTAAAGGAACGGGATGACCATGGGGATCATCGTTAATTCTCTGAAACAGAATCCGCCCTTTTCACCTGCCAAACACATGCCCACTTCACCTCTCTGGGGATAATAAAAACTAACCAGCAAACTGACAGATGGCCTGACCGCCCCCCATCCACATCGACCACACACACAAAAAAAACCGTACCCTCCAGCTACTAATTATAATGCTAACTTGCAAAATTTCCCTGCATTTTAAAACAATGGAAAAATGGTGGTGGGATGATACTTAGAAGAATGGCTTCTTGTTAGTCTCCACTAACAAAAGTAGGCAACATCAAGTCAGCTACTCCTCAGCATAGTTATGTCCGTCGCAGCCTTCTTGGGTTTCAGGAGGCACAAACACACGTTATCACAATTATGGTGAAACGATGAACACCTGCAAATAATTTTCAACGTAGTGGTTAATTGAAAAGCTCTGTGGCATACTTCTTGGAACAAGGCAGATACCTGTTCCCACGCAAAGAGGAGTATAGAGAACCATGGTGGATTTCCAGCTGATGAAGTAAAGTATTATTAAAGGAAGGGGATGACCATGGGTATCATCGTTAATTCTCTGAAACAGAATCTGCCCTTTTGACCTGCCAAACACATGCCCACTTCTCCTCTCTGGGGATAATAAAAACTAACCAGCAAACTGACAGAGGGCCTGACCCCGCCCCCCATCCACATCGACCACACACACCAAAAAAAACCGTACCCTCCAGCTACTAATTATAATGCTAACTTGCAAAATTTCCCTGCATTTTAAAACAATGGAAAAATGGTGGTGGGATCATACTTAGAAGAATGGCTTCTTGTCTGTCTCCACTAACAAAAATAGGCAACACCAAGTCAGCTACTCCTCAGAATAGTTATGTCCGTCGCAGCCTTCTTGGGTTTCAGGAGGGACATACAAACGTTATCAAAATTATGGTGAAACGCTGAACACCTGCAAATAATTTTCAACGTACTGGTTAATTTGAAAACTCTCCAGCATAATTCTTGGAACAAGCCAGGTACCTGTGCCCACGCATAGAGGAGTATATAGAAACATGGTGGAATCCCAGCTGATGAAGCAAAGGATTCTTAAAGGAATGAGATGACCATGCGCATCCTGTTTAATTCTCTGAAACAGAATCCGCACTTTTCACCTGCAAACACATGCCCACTACTCTTCTCTGGGGATAATAAAAACAAACCAGCGATCTGACAGAGGGCCTGAACACCCATCCTGACCGACCCCACAAAACAAAAAAGTACCCTCCAGCTACTAATTATAATGCCAATTTGCAAAATTTTCCTGCATTTTTAAACAATGGAGAAATGATGGTGGGATGATACTTAGAAGAATGGCTTCTTGTCAGTCTCCACTGACAAAAATAGGCAACACCAAGTCAGCTACGCCTCAGCATAGTTATGTCCGTAGCAGCCATATTTGGTTTCAGGAGGCACATACACACGTTATCACAATTATGGTGAAACGCTGAAAACCTGCAAAGGATTGTCAACATACTGGTTAATTGAAAAGCTCTGAGGCATACTTCTTGGAACTAGCCAGTTTCCTGTGCCCACGCACAGACAAGTATGTAGAACCATGGTGGATTCCCAGCTCATGAAGCAAAGGATTCTTAAAGGAACGGGATTACCATGTGGATCCTGTTTAATTCTCTGAAACAGATCCGCAGTTCTCACCTGCCATACTAATACCCACTTCTCCTCTCTGGGGATAATAAAAACCAACCGGGGAACTGACAGAGGGGCTGACCAACACATCCACACCGACCCCACAGAAAAAAAAAAAAACAAAAACACCGTAGCCTCCAGCTACTAATTATAATGCTAACTTGCAAAATTTCCCTGCATTTTAAACAATGGAAAAATGGTGGTGGGATGATACTTAGAAGAATGGCTTCTTGTCAGTCTCCACTAACAAAAATAGGCAACACCAAGTCAGCTACTCCTCAGCATAGTTATGTCGCAGCCTTCTAGGGTTTCAGGAGGCACAAACACCCGTTATCACAATTATGGTGTAACGCTGAACACCTGCAAATAATTTTCAAGGTAGTGGTTAATTGAAAAGCTCTGCGGCATACTTCTTGGAACAAGCCAGTTACCTGTTCCCACGCAAAGAGGAGTATATAGAACCATGGTGGATTTCCAGCTGATGAAGTAAAGGATTATTAAAGGAACGGGATGACCATGGGGATCATCGTTAATTCTCTGAAACAGAATCCGCCCTTTTCACCTGCCAAACACATGCCCACTTCTCCTCTCTGGGGATAATAAAAACTAACCAGCGAACTGACAGAGGGCCTGACCCCCCCCATCCACATCGACCACACACACAAAAAAAAAAACCGTACCCTCCAGCTACTAATTATAATGCTAACTTGCAAAATTTCCCTGCATTTTAAAACAATGGAAAAATGGTGGTGGGATCATACTTAGAAGAATGGCTTCTTGTCTGTCTCCACTAACAAAGTAGGCAATACCAAATCAGCTACTCCTCAGCATAGTTATGTCCGTCGCAGCCTTCTTGGGTTTCAGGAGGGACATACAAACTTTATCAAAATTATGGTGAAACGCTGAAAACCTGCAAATAATTTTCAATGTACTGGTTAATTTGAAAACTCTCCAGCATAATTCTTGGAACAAGCCAGGTACCTGTGCCCACGCATAGAGGAGTATATAGAAACATGGTGGAATCCCAGCTGATGAAGCAAAGGATTTTTAAAGGAACGGGATTACCATGTGGATCCTGTTTAATTCTCTGAAAGAGATCCGCAGTTTTAACCTGCCATACTAATACCCACTTCTCCTCTCTGGGGATAATAAAAACCAACCGAGGAACTGACAGAGGGCCTGACCAACACATCGACACCGACCCCACAGGAAAAAAAAAAAAAAACACCGTAGCCTCCAGATACTAATTATAATGCTAACTTGCAAAATTTCCCTGCATTTTAAAACAATGGAAAAATGGTGGTGGGATCATACTTAGAAGAATGGCTTCTTGTCAGTCTCCACTAACAAAAATAGGCAACACCAAGTACGCTACTCCGAAGCATAGTTATGTAAGTCGCAGCCTTCTTGGGGTTCAGGAGGCACAAACAAACGTTATCACAATTATGGTGAAACGCTGAAAACCTGCAAATGATTTTCAACGTAGTGGTTAATTTGAAAACTCTCCAGCATACTTCTTGGAACAAGCCAGGTACCTGTGCCCACGCATAGAGGAGTATATAGAAACATGGTGGAATCCCAGCTGATGAAGCAAAGGATTCTTAAAGGAATGAGATGACCATGCGGATCCTGTTTAATTCTCTGAAACATAATCCGCACTTTTCACCTGCCAAACACATGCCCACTACTCTTCTCTGGGGATAATAAAAACAAACCAGGGATCTGACAGAGGGCCTGAACACCCATCCTGACCGACCCCACAAAACAAAAAAGTACCCTCCAGCTACTAATTATAATGCCAATTTGCAAAATTTTCCTGCATTTTTAAACAATGGAGAAATGATGGTGGGATGATACTTAGAAGAATGGCTTCTTGTCAGTCTCCACTGACAAAAATAGGCAACACCAAGTCAGCTACGCCTCAGCATAGTTATGTCCGTAGCAGCCATATTTGGTTTCAGGAGGCACATACACACGTTATCACAATTATGGTGAAACGCTGAAAACCTGCAAAGGATTGTCAACATACTGGTTAATGGAAAGGCACTGAGGCATACTTCTTGGAACAAGCCAGTTTCCTGTGCCCACGCATAGAGAAGCATATAGAACCATGGTGGATTCCCAGCTCATGAAGCAAAGGATTCTTAAAGGAACGGGATTACTATGCGGATCCTGTTTAATTCTCTGAAACAGATCCGCAATTTTCACCTGCCATACTAATACCCACTTCTCCTCTCTGGGGATAATAAAAACAAACCAGCGAACTGACAGAGGGCCTGACCAACACATCCACACCGACCCCACAGGAAAAAAAAAAAAAAACCGTACCCTCCAGCTACTAATTATAATGCTAACTTGCAAAATTTTCCTGCATTTTTAAACAATGGAAAAATCATGGTGAGATGATACTTACAAGAATGGCTTCTTGTCAGTCTCCACTAACAAAAATAGGCAACACCAAGTCAGCTACTCCTCAGCATAGTTATGTCCGTTGCAGCCTTCTGGTGTTTCAGGGGGCACAAACAAACGTTATCACAATTATGGTGAAACGCAGAACACCTGCAAATGATTTTCAACGTAGTGGTTAATTGAAAAGCTCTGCGGCATACTTCTTGGAACAAGCCAGTTACCTGTTCCCACCCAAAGAGGAGTATATAGAACCATGGTGGATTTCCAGCTCATGAAGTAAAGGATTATTAAAGGAACGGGATGACCATGGGGATCATCGTTAATTCTCTGAAACAGAATCCGCCCTTTTCACCTGCCAAACACATGCCCACTTCTCCTCTCTGGGGATACTAAAAACTAACCAGCGAACTGAGAGTGGGCCTGACCCCCCCATCCACATCGACCAACCAAAAAAATAAACCGTACCCTCCAGGTTCTAATTATAATGCTAACTTGCAAAATTTCCCTGCATTTTAAAACAATGGAAAAATGGTGGTGGGATGATACTTAGAAGAATGGCTTCTTGTCAGTCTCCACTAACAAAAATAGGCAACGCCAAGTCAGCTACTCCTCAGCATATTTATGTCCGTCGCAGCCTTCTTGGGTTTCAGGAGGCACAAACACACTTTATCACAATTATGGTGAAACGCTGAACACCTGCAAATAATTTTCAACGTAGTGGTTAATTGAAAAGCTGTGCGGCATACTTCTTGGAACAAGCCAGTTACCTGTTCCCACGCAAAGAGGAGTATATAGAACCATGGTGGATTTCCAGCTGATGAAGTAAAGGATTATTAAAGGAAGGGGATGACCATGGGGATCATCGTTAATTCTCTGAAACAGAATCCGCCCTTTTCAGCTGCCAAACACATGCCCACTTCTCCTCTCTGGGGATAATAAAAACTAACCAGCGAACTGACAGAGGGCCTGACCCCCACCATCCACATCGACCACACACACACACAAAAAAAAAACCGTACCCTCCAGCTACTAATTATAATGCTAACTTGCAAAATTTCCCTGCATTTTAAAACAATGGAAAAATGGTGGTGGGATGATACTTAGAAGAATGGCTTCTTGTCAGTCTCCACTAAAAAAAATAGGCAACACCAAGTCAGCTACTCCTCAGAATAGTTAGGTCCGTCGCAGCCTTCTTGGGTTTAGGGAGGCACAAACAAACGTTATCACAATTATGGTGAAACGCTGAACACCAGCAAATAATTTTCAACGTAGTGGTTAATTGAAAAGCTCTGCGGCATACTTCTTAGAACAAGGCAGTTACCTGTTCCCACGCAAAGAGTAGTATAGAGAACCATGGTGGATTTCCAGCTGATGAAGTAAAGGATTATTAAAGGAAGGGGATGACCATGGGGATCATCGTTAATTCTCTGAAACAGAATCCGCCCTTTTCACCTGCCAAACACATGCCCATTTCTCCTCTCTGGGGATAATAAAAACTAACCAGCGAACCTACAGAGGGCCTGACCCCCACCATCCACATCGAGCACACACAAAAAAAAACCCGTACCCTCCAGCTACTAATTATAATGCTAACTTGCAAAATTTCCCTGCATTTTAAAACAATTGAAAAATGGTGGTGGGATGATACTTAGAAGAATGGCTTCTTGTCAGTCTCCACTAACAAAAATAGGCAACACCAAGTCAGCTACTCCTCAGCATAGTTATGTCCGTCGCAGCCTTCTTGGGTTTCAGGAGGCACAAACAAACGTTATCAAAATTATGGTGAAACGCTGAACACCTGCAAATATTTTCAACGTAGTGGTTAATTGAAAAGCTGTGCGGCATACTTCTTGGAAGAAGCCAGTTACCTGTTCCCACGCAAAGAGGAGTATAGAGAACCATGGTGGATTTCTAGCTGATGAAGTAAAGGATTATTAAAGGAACGGGATGACCATGGGGATCATCGTTAATTCTCTGAAACAGAATCCGCCCTTTTCACCTGCCAAACACATGCCCACTTCTCCTCTCTTGGGATAATAAAAACTAACCAGCGAAATGACAGAGGGCCTGACCCCCCATCCACATCGACGACACCCAAAAAAAATAAACAGTACCCACCAGCTACTAATTATAATGCTAACTTGCAAAATTTCCCTGCATTTTAAAACAATGGAAAAATGGTGGTGGGATGATACTTAGAAGAATGGCTTCTTGTCAGTCTCCACTAACAAAAATAGGCAACACCAAGTCAGCTAGTCCTCAGCATAGTTATGTCCGTCGCAGCCTTCTTGTTTTTCAGGAGGCACAAACAAACGTTATCACAATTATGGTGAAACGCTGGAAACCTGCAAAGGATTGTCAACATACTGGTTAATTGAAAAGCTCTGAGGCATACTTCTTGGAACTAGCCAGTTTCCTGTGCCCACGCATAGACAAGTTTATAGAACCATGGTGGATTCCCAGCTCATGAAGCAAAGAATACTTAAAGGAACGGGATTACCTTGCGGATCCTGTTTAATTCTCTGAAACAGATCCGCAGTTTTCACCTGCCATACTAATACCCACTTCTCCTCTCTGGGGATAATAAAAACAAACCAGTGAACTGACAGAGGGCCTGACCAACACATCCACACCGACCCCACAGGAAAAAAAAAAAAAAAACACCGTAGCCTCCAGCTACTAATTATAATGCTAACTTGCAAAATTTTCCTGCATTTTTAAACAATGGAAAAATGATGGTGAGATGATACTTAGAAGAATGGATTCTTGTCAGTCTCCACTGACAAAAATAGGCAAAACCAAGTCAGCTACGCCTCAGCATAGTTATGTCCGTCGCAGTCTTCTTGGGTTTCAGGAGGCACAAACAAACGTTATCACAAATATGGTGAAACGCTGAACACCTGCAAATAATTTTCACCGTACTGGTTAATTGAATAGCTCTGCGGCATACTTCTTGGAACAAGCCAGTTACCTGTTCCCACACAAGAGGAGTATATAGAACCATGGTGAAATTTCAGCTGATGAAGTAAAGGATTATGAAAGGAACGGGATGACCATGGGGATCATCGTTAATTCTCTGAAACAGAATCCGCCCTTTTCACCTGCCAAACACATGCCCACTTCTCCTCTCTGGGGATAATAAAAACTAACCAGCGAACTGACAGAGGGCCTGACCCCCACCATCCACATCGACCACACACACAAAAAAAACCGTACCCTCCAGCTACTAATTATAATGCTAACTTGCAAAATTTCCCTGCATTTTAAAACAATGGAAAAATGGTGGTGGGATGATACTTAGAAGAATGGCTTCTTGTCAGTATCCACTAACAAAAATAGGCAACACCAAGTCAACTACTCCTCAGCATAGTTATGTCCGTCGCAGCCTTCTTGGGTTTCAGGAGGCACAAACAAACGTTATCACAATTATGGTGAAACGCTGAACACCTGCAAATAATTTTCAATGTAGTGGTTAATTGAAAAGTTCTGCGGCATACTTCTTGGAACAAGGCAGTTACCTGTTCCCACGCAAAGAGGAGTATAGAGAACCATGGTGGATTTCCAGCTGATGAAGTAAAGGATTATTAAAGGAACGGGATGACCATGGGGATCATCGTTAATTCTCTGAAACAGAATCCGCCCTTTTCACCTGCCAAACACATGCCCACTTCTCCTCTCTGGGGATAATAAAAACTAACCAGCGAACTGACAGAGGGCCTGACCCCCCTCCCATCCACATCGACCACACACAAAAAAAAAAAACGTACCCTCCAGCTACTAATTATAATGCTAACTTGCAAAATTTCCCTGCATTTTAAAACAATGGAAAAATGGTGGTGGGATCATACTTAGAAGAATGGCTTCTTGTCTGTCTCCACTAACAAAAATAGGCAACACCAAGTCAGCTACTCCTCAGCATAGTTATGTCCGTCGCAGCCTTCTTGGGTTTCAGGAGGGACATACAAACCTTATCAAAATTATGGTGAAACGCTGAAAACCTGCAAATAATTTTCAACGTACTGGTTAATTTGAAAACTCTCCAGCATATTCTTGGAACAAGCCATGTACCTGTGCCCACGCATAGAGGAGTATATAGAAACATGGTGGAATCCCAGCTGATGAAGCAAAGGATTCTTAAAGGAATGAGATGCCCATGCGGATCCTGTTTAATTCTCTGAAACAGAATCCGCACTTTTCACCTGCCAAACACATGCCCAATACTCTTCTCTGGGGATAATAAAAACAAACCAGGGATCTCACAGAGGGCCTGAACACCCATCCTGACCGAACCCACAAAACAAAAAGCTACCCTCCAGCTACTAATTATAATGCCACTTTGCAAAATTTCCCTGCATTTTTAAACAATGGAGAAATGATGGTGGGATGATACTTAGAAAAATGGCTTCTTGTCAGTCTCCACTGACAAAAGTAGGCAACACCAAGTCAGCTACGCCTCAGCATAGTTATGTCCGTAGCAGCCATATTTGGTTTCAGTAGGCACATACACACGTTATCACAATTATGGTGAAACGCTGAAAACCTGCAAAGGATTTTCAACATACTGGTTAATTGAAAAGCTCTGAGGCATACTTCTTGGTACAAGCCAGTTTCCTGTGCCCACGCATAGAGAGGTATATAGAACCAGGGTGGATTCCCAGCTCATGAAGCAAAGGATTCTTAAAGGAACGGGATTACCATGCGGATACTGTTTAATTCTCTGAAACAGAATCCGCCCTTTTCACCTGCCAAACACATGCCCACTTCTCCTCTCTGCGGATAATAAAAACTAACCAGCGAACTGACAGAGGGCCTGACCCCCCCATCCACATCGACCACACACACAAAAAAAAAACCGTACCCTCCAGCTACTAATTATAATGCTAACATGCAAAATTGCCCTGCATTTTAAAACAATGGAAAAATGGTGGTGGGATGATACTTAGAAGAATGGCTTCTTGTCAGTCTCCACTAACAAAAATAGGCAACACCAAGTCCGCTACTCCTCAGCATAGTTATGTCCGTCGCAGCCTTCTTGGGTTCAGGAGGCACAAACACACGTTATCACAATTATGGTGAAACGCAGAACACCTGCAAATAATTTTCAACGTAGTGGTTAATTGAAAAGCTCTGCGGCATACTTCTTGGAACAAGGCAGTTACCTGTTCCCACGCAAAGAGGAGTATAGAGAACCATGGTGGATTTCCAGCTGATGAAGTAAAGGATTATTAAAGGAACGGGATGACCATGGGGATCATCGTTAATTCTCTGAAACAGAATCCCCCCTTTTCACCTGCCAAACACATGCCCACTTCTGCTCTCTGGGGATAATAAAAACTAACCAGCGAACTGACAGAGGGCCTGACCCCACCCATCCACATCGACCACACACAAAAAAAAAAAACCGTACCCTCCAGCTACTAATTATAATGCTAACTTGCAAAATTTCCCTGCATTTTTAAACAATGGAGAACGGATGGTGGGATGATACTTAGAAGAATGGCTTCTTGTCAGTCTCCACTGACAAAAATAGGCAACACCAAGTCAGCTACGTCTCAGCATAGTTATGTCCGTAGCAGCCATATTTGGTTTCAGTAGGCACATACACACGTTATCACAATTATGGTGAAACGCTGGAAACCTGCAAAGGATTGTCAACATACAGGTTAATTGAAAAGCTCTGAGGCATACTTCTTGGAACTAGCCAGTTTCCTGTGCCCACGCATAGACAAATTTATAGAACCATGGTGGATTCCCAGCTCATGAAGCAAAGGATACTTAAAGGAACGGGATTACCTTGCGGATCCTGTTTAATTCTCTGAAACAGATCCGCAGTTTTCACCTGCCATACTAATACCCACTTCTCCTCTCTGGGGATAATAAAAAGAAACCAGTGAACTGACAGAGGGCCTGACCAACACATCCACACCGACCCCACAGGAAAAAAAAAAAAAAAAACACCGTAGCCTCCAGCTACTAATTATAATGCTAACTTGCAAAATTTTCCTGCATTTTTAAACAATGGAAAAATGATGGTAAGATGATACTTAGAAGAATGGATTCTTGTCAGTCTCCACTGACAAAAATAGGCAAAACCAAGTCAGCTACGCCTCAGCATAGTTATGTCCGTCGCAGTCTTCTTGGGTTTCAGGAGGCACAAACACACGTTATCACAATTATGGTGAAACGATGAACACCTGCAAATAATTTTCAACGTAGTGGTTAATTGAAAAGCTCTGCGGCATACTTCTTGGAACAAGCCAGTTACCTGTTCCCACGCAAAGAGGAGTATATAGAACCATGGTGGATTTCCAGCTCATGAAGTAAAGGATTATTAAAGGAACGGGATGACCATGGGGATCATCGTTAATTCTCTGAAACAGAATCCGCCCTTTTCACCTGCCAAACACATGCCCACTTCTCCTCTCTGGGGATAATAAAAACTAACCAGCGAACTGACAGAGGGCCTGACCCCCCCCCATCCACATCGACCACACACAAAAAAAAAAAACCATACCCTCCAGCTACTAATTATAATGCTATCTTGCAAAATTTCCCTGCATTTTAAAACAATGGAAAAATGGTGGTGGGATGATACTTAGAAGAATGGCTTCTTGTCAGTCTCCACTAACAAAAATAGGCAACACGAAGTCAGCTACTGCTCAGCATAGTTATGTCCGTCGCAGCCTTCTTGGGTTTCAGGAGGCACAAACACACGTTATCACAATTATGGTGAAACGCTGAACACCTGCAAATAATTTTCAACGTAGTGGTTAATTGAAAAGCTCTGCGGCATACTTCTTGGAACAAGGCAGTTACCTGTTCCCACGCAAAGAGGAGTATAGAGAACCATGGTGGATTTCCAGCTGATGAACTAAAGGATTATTAAAGGAAGGGGATGACCATGGGGATCATCGTTAATTCTCTGAAACAGAATCCGCCATTTTCACCTGTCAAACACATGCCCACTTCTCCTCTCTGGGGATAATAAAAACAAACCAGCTAACTGACAGATGGCCTGACCCCCCCCATCCACATCGACCACACACAAAAAAAAAACCGTACCCTCCCGCTACTAATTATAATGCTAACTTGCAAAATTTCCCTGCATTTTAAAACAATGGAAAAATGGTGGTGGGATGATACTTAGAAGAATGGCTTCTTGTTAGTCTCCACTAACAAAAGTAGGCAACACCAAGTCAGCTACTCCTCAGCATAGTTATGTCCGTCGCAGCCTTCTTGGGTTTCAGGAGGCACAAACACACGTTATCACAATTATGGTGAAACGCTGAACACCTGCAAATAATTTTCAACGTAGTGGTTAATTGAAAAGTTCTGCGGCATACTTCTTGGAACAAGGCAGTTACCTGTTCCCACGCAAAGAGGAGTATAGAGAACCATGGTGGATTTCCAGCTGATGAAGTAAAGGATTATTAAAGGAACGGGATGACCATGGGGATCATCGTTAATTCTCTGAAACAGAATCCGCCCTTTTCACCTGCCAAACACATGCCCACTTCTCCTCTCTGGGGATAATAAAAACTAACCAGCGAACTGACAGAGGGCCTGACCCCCCTCCCATCCACATCGACCACACACAAAAAAAAAAAACGTACCCTCCAGCTACTAATTATAATGCTAACTTGCAAAATTTCCCTGCATTTTAAAACAATGGAAAAATGGTGGTGGGATCATACTTAGAAGAATGGCTTCTTGTCTGTCTCCACTAACAAAAATAGGCAACACCAAGTCAGCTACTCCTCAGCATAGTTATGTCCGTCGCAGCCTTCTTGGGTTTCAGGAGGGACATACAAACGTTATCAAAATTATGGTGAAACGCTGAAAACCTGCAAATAATTTTCAACGTACTGGTTAATTTGAAAACTCTCCAGCATAATTCTTGGAACAAGCCAGGTACCTGTGCCCACGCTTAGAGGAGTATATAGAAACATGGTGGAATCCCAGCTGATGAAGCAAAGGATTCTTAAAGGAATGAGATAACCATGCGGATCCTGTTTAATTCTCTGAAACAGAATCCGCACTTTTCACCTGCCAAACACATGCCCACTACTCTTCTCTGGGGATAATAAAAACAAACCAGCGATCTGACAGAAGGCCTGAACACCCATCCTGACCGACCCCACAAAACAAAAAAGTACCCTCCAGCTACTAATTATAATGCCAATTTGCAAAATTTCCCTGCATTTTTAAACAATGGAGTAATGATGGTGGGATGATACTTAGAACAATGGCTTCTTGTCAGTCTCCACTGACAAAAATAGGCAACACCAAGTCAGCTACGCCTCAGCATAGTTATGTCCGTAGCAGCCATATTTGGTTTCAGTAGGCACATACACACGTTATCACAATTATGGTGAAACGCTGAAAACCTGCAAAGGATTTTCAACATACTGGTTAATTGAAAAGCTCTGAGGCATACTTCTTGGAACTAGCCAGTTTCCTGTTACCACGCAAAGAGGAGTATATAGAACCATGGTGGATTCCCAGCTCATGAAGCAAAGGATTCTTAAAGGAACGGGATTTCCATGCGGATCCTGTTTAATTCTCTGAAACAGATCCGTAGTTTTCACCTGCCGTACTAATACCCACTTCTCCTCTTTGGGATAATAAAAACAAACCAGCGAACTGACAGAGGGCCTGACCAACACATCCACACTGACCCCACAGGAAAAAAAAAAAAAAACACCGTAGCCTCCACCTACTAATTATAATGCTAACTTGCAAAATTTTCCTGCATTTTTAAACAATGGAAAAATGATGGTGAGATGATACTTAGAAGAATGGATTCTTGTCAGTCTCCACTAACAAAAATAGGCAAAACCAAGTCAGCTACGCCTCAGCAAAGTTATGTCCGTCGCAGCCTTCTTGGGTTTCAGGAGGGACATACAAACGTTATCAAAATTATGGTGAAACGCTGAACACCTGCAAATAATTTTCAACGTACTGGTTAATTAAAAAGCTCTGCGACATACTTCTTGGAACAAGCCAGTTACCTGTTCCCAAGCAAAGAGGTGTATGTAGAACCATGGTGGAATCCCAGCTGATGAAGCAAAGGATTCTTAAAGGAATGAGATGACCATGCGGATCCTGTTTAATTCTCTGAAACAGAATCCGCACTTTTCACCTGCCAAACACATGCCCACTACTCTTCCCTGGGGAGAATAAAAACAAACCAGCGATCTGACAGAGGGCCTGAACACCCATCCTGACCGACCCCACAAAACAAAAAAGTACCCTCCAGCTACTAATTATAATGCCAATTTGCAAAATTTCCCTGCATTTTTAAACAAAGGAGAAATGATAGTGGGATGACACTTAGAAGAATGGCTTCTTGTCAGTCTCCACTGACAAAAATAGGCAACACCAAGTCAGCTACGCCTCAGCATAGTTATGTCCGTAGCAGCCATATTTGGTTTCAGTAGGCACATACACACGTTATCAGAATTATGGTGAAACACTGAAAACCTGCAAAGGATTGTCAACATACTGGTTAATTGAAAAGCTCTGAGGCATACTTCTTGGAACAAGCCAGTTACCTGTTCCCACGCAAAGAGGAGTATATATAACCATGGTGGATTCCCAGCTCATGAAGCAAAGGATTCTTAAAGGAACGGGATTACCATGCGGATCCTGTTTAAGTCTCTGAAACAGATCCGCAGTTTTCCCCTGCCATACTAATACCCACTTCTCCTCTCTGGGATAATAAAAACAAACCAGCGAACTCACAGAGGGCCTGACCAACACATCCACACCGACCCCACAGGAAAAAAAAAAAAAAAACACCGTAGCCTCCACCTACTAATTATAATGCTAACTTGCAAAATTTTCCTGCATTTTTAAACAATGGAAAAATGATGGTGAGATTTACTTAGAAGAATGGATTCTTGTCAGTCTACACTAACAAAAATAGGCAAAACCAAGTCAGCTACGCCTCAGCATAGTTATGTCCGTCGCAGCCTTCTTGGGTTTCAGGAGGCACAAACAAACGTTATCACAATTATGGTGAAACGCTGAACACCTGCAAATAAATTTCAACGTACTGGTTAATTGAAAAGCTCTGCGGCATACTTCTTGGAACAAGCCAGTTACCTGTTCCCACGCAAAGAGGAGTATATAGAACGATGGTGGATTTCCAGCTGATGAAGTAAAGGATTATTAAAGGAACGGGATGACCATGGGGATCAACGTTAATTCTCTGAAACAGAATCCGCCCTTTTCACCTGCCAAACACATGCCCACGTCTCCTCTCTGGGGATAATAAAAACTAACCAGCGAACTGACAGAGGGCCTGACCCCCACCATCCACATCGACCACACACACAAAAAAAACGGTACCCTCCAGCTACTAATTATAATGCTAACTTGCAAAATTTCCCTGCATTTTAAAACAATGGAAAAATGGTGGTGGGATGATACTTAGAAGAATGGCTTCTTGTCAGTCACCACTAACAAAAATAGGCAATACCAAGTCAGCTACTCCTCAGCATAGTTATGTCCGTCGCAGCCTTCTTGGGTTTCAGGAGGCACAAACACACGTTATCACAATTATGGTGAAACGATGAACACCTGCAAATAATTTTCAAGGTAGTGGTTAATTGAAAAGCTCTGCGGCATACTTCTTGGAACAAGCCAGTTACCTGTTCCCACGCAAAGAGGAGTATATAGAACCATGGTGGATTTCCAGCTGATGAAGTAAAGGATTATTAAAGGAACGGGATGACCATGGGGATCATCGTTAATTCTCTGAAACAGAATCCGCCCTTTTCACCTGCCAAACACATGCCCACTTCTCCTCTCTGGGGATAATAAAAACTAACCAGCGAACTGACAGAGGACCTGACCCCCCCATGCACATCAACCACACAAAAAAGAAAAAAACCGTACGCTCCAGCTACTAATTATAATGCTAACTTGCAAAATTTCCCTGCATTTTAAAACAATGGAAAAATGGTGGTGGGATGATACTTAGAAGAATGGCTTCTTGTTAGTCTCCACTAACAAAAATAGGCAACACCAAGTCAGCTACTGCTCAGCATAGTTATGTCCGTCGCAGCCTTCTTGGGTTTCAGGAGGCACAAACACACGTTATCACAATTATGGTGACACGCTGAACACCTGCAAATAATTTTCAACGTAGTGGTTAATTGAAAAGCTCTGCGGCATACTTCTGGGAACAAGGCAGTTACCTGTTCCCACGCAAAGAGGAGTATAGAGAACCATGGTGGATTTCCAGCTGATGAACTAAAGGATTATTAAAGGAAGGGGATGACCATGGGGATCATCGTTAATTCTCTGAAACAGAATCCGCCCTTTTCACCTGCCAAACACATGCCCACTTCACCTCTCTGGGGATAATAAAAACTAACCAGCAAACTGACAGATGGCCTGACCCCCCCCATCCACATCGACCACACACACAAAAAAAACCGTACCCTCCAGCTACTAATTATAATGCTAACTTGCAAAATTTCCCTGCATTTTAAAACAATGGAAAAATGGTGGTGGGATGATACTTAGAAGAATGGCTTCTTGTTAGTCTCCACTAACAAAAGTAGGCAACACCAAGTCAGCTACTCCTCTGCATAGTTATGTCCGTCGCAGCCTTCTTGGGTTTCAGGAGGCACAAACACACGTTATCACAATTATGGTGAAACGATGAACACCTGCAAATAATTTTCAACGTAGTGGTTAATTGAAAAGCTCTGTGGCATACTTCTTGGAACAAGGCAGTTACCTGTTCCCACGCAAAGAGGAGTATAGAGAACCATGGTGGATTTCCAGCTGATGAAGTAAAGTATTATTAAAGGAAGGGGATGACCATGGGGATCATCGTTAATTCTCTGAAACAGAATCTGCCCTTTTCACCTGCCAAACACATGCCCACTTCTCCTCTCTGGGGATAATAAAAACTAACCAGCGAACTGACAGAGGGCCTGACACCGCCCCCCATCCACATCGACCACACACACCAAAAAAAACCGTACCCTCCAGCTACTAATTATAATGCTAACTTGCAAAATTTCCCTGCATTTTAAAACAATGGAAAAATGGTGGTGGGATCATACTTAGAAGAATGGCTTCTTGTCTGTCTCCACTAACAAAAATAGGCAACACCAAGTCAGCTACTCCTCAGCATAGTTATGTCCGTCGCAGCCTTCTTGGGTTTCAGGAGGGACATACAAACGTTATCAAAATTATGGTGAAACGCTGAAAACCTGCAAATAATATTCAACGTACTGGTTAATTTGAAAACTCTCCAGCATACTTCTTGGAACAAGCCAGGTAACTGTGCCCACGGATAGAGGAGTATATAGAAACATGGTGGAATCCCAGCTGATGAAGCAAAGGATTCTTAAAGGAATGAGATGACCATGCGCATCCTGTTTAATTCTCTGAAACAGAATCCGCACTTTTCACCTGCAAACACATGCCCACTACTCTTCTCTGGGGATAATAAAAACAAACCAGCGATCTGACAGAGGGCCTGAACACCCATCCTGACCGACCCCACAAAACAAAAAAGTACCCTCCAGCTACTAATTATAATGCCAATTTGCAAAATTTTCCTGCATTTTTAAACAATGGAGAAATGATGGTGGGATGATACTTAGAAGAATGGCTTCTTGTCAGTCTCCACTGACAAAAATAGGCAACACCAAGTCAGCTACTCCTCAGCATAGTTATGTCCGTAGCAGCCATATTTGGTTTCAGGAGGCACATACACACGTTATCACAATTATGGTGAAACGCTGAAAACCTGCAAAGGATTGTCAACATACTGGTTAATTGAAAAGCTCTGAGGCATACTTCTTGAAACTAGCCAGTTTCCTGTGCCCACGCATAGACAAGTATGTAGAACCATGGTGGATTCCCAGCTCATGAAGCAAAGGATTCTTAAAGGAACGGGATTACCATGTGGATCCTGTTTAATTCTCTGAAACAGATCCGCAGTTTTCACCTGCCATACTAATACCCACTTCTCCTCTCTGGGGATAATAAAAACCAACCGGGGAACTGACAGAGGGGCTGACCAACACATCCACACCGACCCCACAGAAAAAAAAAAAAACAAAAACACCGTAGCCTCCAGCTACTAATTATAATGCTAACTTGCAAAATTTCCCTGCATTTTAAACAATGGAAAAATGGTGGTGGGATGATACTTAGAAGAATGGCTTCTTTTCAGTCTCCACTAACAAAAATAGGCAACACCAAGTCAGCTACTCCGAAGCATAGTTATGTCGCAGCCTTCTAGGGTTTCAGGAGGCACAAACACCCGTTATCACAATTATGGTGTAACGCTGAACACCTGCAAATAATTTTCAAGGTAGTGGTTAATTGAAAAGCTCTGCGGCATACTTCTTGGAACAAGCCAGTTACCTGTTCCCACGCAAAGAGGAGTATATAGAACCATGGTGGATTTCCAGCTGATTAAGTAAAGGATTATTAAAGGAACGGGATGACCATGGGGATCATCGTTAATTCTCTGAAACAGAATCCGCCCTTTTCACCTGCCAAACACATGCCCACTTCTCCTCTCTGGGGATAATAAAAACTAACCAGCGAACTGACAGAGGGCCTGACCCCCCCCATCCACATCGACCACACACACAAAAAAAAAACCGTACCCTCCAGCTACTAATTATAATGCTAACTTGCAAAATTTCCCTGCATTTTAAAACAATGGAAAAATGGTGGTGGGATCATACTTAGAAGAATGGCTTCTTGTCTGTCTCCACTAACAAAAATAGGCAATACCAAGTCAGCTACTCCTCAGCATAGTTATGTCCGTCGCAGCCTTCTTGGGTTTCAGGAGGGACATACAAACTTTATCAAAATTATGGTGAAACGCTGAACACCAGCAAATAATTTTCAATGTACTGGTTAATTTGAAAACTCTCCAGCATAATTCTTGGAACAAGCCAGGTACCTGTGCCCACGCATAGAGGAGTATATAGAAATATGGTGGAATCCCAGCTGATGAAGCAAAGGATTTTTAAAGGAACGGGATTACCATGTGGATCCTGTTTAATTCTCTGAAACAGATCCGCAGTTTTAACCTGCCATACTAATACCCACTTCTCCTCTCTGGGGATAATAAAAACCAACCGGGGAACTGACAGAGGGCCTGACCAACACATCGACACCGACCCCACAGGAAAAAAAAAAAAAAACACCGTAGCCTCCAGCTACTAATTATAATGCTAACTTGCAAAATTTCCCTGCATTTTAAAACAATGGAAAAATGGTGGTGGGATCATACTTAGAAGAATGGCTTCTTGTCAGTCTCCACTAACAAAAATAGGCAACACCAAGTACGCTACTCCGAAGCATAGTTATGTCCGTCGCAGCCTTCTTGGGTTTCAGGAGGCACAAACAAACGTTATCACAATTATGGTGAAACGCTGAAAACCTGCAAATGATTTTCAACGTAGTGGTTAATTTGAAAACTCTCCAGCATACTTCTTGGAACAAGCCAGGTACCTGTGCCCACGCATAGAGGAGTATATAGAAACATGGTGGAATCCCAGCTGATGAAGCAAAGGATTCTTAAAGGAATGAGATGACCATGCGGATCCTGTTTAATTCTCTGAAACAGAATCCGCACTTTTCACCTGCCAAACACATGCCCACTACTCTTCTCTGGGGATAATAAAAACAAACCAGGGATCTGACAGAGGGCCTGAACACCCATCCTGACCGACCCCACAAAACAAAAAAGTACCCTCCAGCTACTAATTATAATGCCAATTTGCAAAATTTTCCTGCATTTTTAAACAATGGAGAAATGATGGTGGGATGATACTTAGAAGAATGGCTTCTTGTCAGTCTCCACTGACAAAAATAGGCAACACCAAGTCAGCTACGCCTCAGCATAGTTATGTCCGTAGCAGCCATATTTGGTTTCAGGAGGCACATACACACGTTATCACAATTATGGTGAAACGCTGAAAACCTGCAAAGGATTGTCAACATACTGGTTAATGGAAAGGCTCTAAGGCATACTTCTTGGAACAAGCCAGTTTCCTGTGCCCACGCATAGAGAAGCATATAGAACCATGGTGGATTCCCAGCTCATGAAGCAAAGGATTCTTAAAGGAACGGGATTACTATGCGGATCCTGTTTAATTCTCTGAAACAGATCCGCAATATTCACCTGCCATACTAATACCCACTTCTCCTCTCTGGGGATAATAAAAACAAACCAGCGAACTGACAGAGGGCCTGACCAACACATCCACACCGACCCCACAGGAAAAAAAAAAAAACCGTACCCTCCAGCTACTAATTATAATGCTAACTTGCAAAATTTCCCTGCATTTTAAAACAATGGAAAAATGGTGGTGGGATCATACTTAGAAGAATGTCTTCTTGTCAGTCTCCACTAACAAAAATAGGCAACACCAAGTCAGCTACTCCTCAGCATAGTTATGTCCGTTGCAGCCTTCTGGTGTTTCAGGAGGCACAAACAAACGTTATCACAATTATGGTGAAACGCTGAACACCTGCAAATGATTTTCAACGTAGTGGTTAATTGAAAAGCTCTGCGGCATACTTCTTGGAACAAGCCAGTTACCTGTTCCCACCCAAAGAGGAGTATATAGAACCATGGTGGATTTCCAGCTCATGAAGTAAAGGATTATTAAAGGAACGGGATGACCATGGGGATCATCGTTAATTCTCTGAAACAGAATCCGCCCTTTTCACCTGCCAAACACATGCCCACTTCTCCTCTCTGGGGATACTAAAAACTAACCAGCGAACTGAGAGAGGGCCTGACCCCCCCATCCACATCGACCAACCAAAAAAATAAACCGTACCCTCCAGCTACTAATTATAATGCTAACTTGCAAAATTTCCCTGCATTTTAAAACAATGGAAAAATGGTGGTGGGATGATACTTAGAAGAATGGCTTCTTGTCAGTCTCCACTAACAAAAATAGGCAACGCCAAGTCAGCTACTCCTCAGCATATTTATGTCCGTCGCAGCCTTCTTGGGTTTCAGGAGGCACAAACACACGTTATCACAATTATGGTGAAACGCTGAACACCTGCAAATAATTTTCAACGTAGTGGTTAATTGAAAAGCTGTGCGGCATACTTCTTGGAACAAGCCAGTTACCTGTTCCAACGCAAACAGGAGTATATAGAACCATGGTGGATTTCCAGCTGATGAAGTAAAGGATTATTAAAGGAAGGGGATGACCATGGGGATCATCGTTAATTCTCTGAAACAGAATCCGCCCTTTTCACCTGCCAAACACATGCCCACTTCTCCTCTCTTGGGATAATAAAAACTAACCAGCGAAATGACAGAGGGCCTGACCCCCCCATCCACATCGACCACACACAAAAAAAATAAACAGTACCCACCAGCTACTAATTATAATGCTAACTTGCAAAATTTCCCTGCATTTTAAAACAATGGAAAAATGGTGGTGGGATGATACTTAGAAGAATGGCTTCTTGTCTGTCTCCACTAACAAAAATAGGCAACACCAAGTCAGCTAGTCCTCAGCATAGTTATGTCCGTCGCAGCCTTCTTGGGTTTCAGGAGGCACAAACAAACGTTATCACAATTAGGGTGAAACGCTGAACACCTGCAAATAATTTTCAACGTAGTGGTTAATTGAAAAGCTCTGCGGCATACTTCTTGGAACAAGCCAGTTACCTGTTCCCACGCAAAGAGGAGTATATAGAACCATGGTGGATTTCCAGCTGATGAAGTAAAGGATTATTAAAGGAACGGGATTACCATGGGGATCATCGTTAATTCTCTGAAACAGAATCCGCCCTTTTCACCTGCAAAACACATGCCCACGTCTCCTCTCTGCGGATAATAAAAACTAACCAGCGAACTGACAGAGGGCCTGACCCCCCCATACACATCGACCACACACACACAAAAAAAAACCGTACCCTCTAGCTACTAATTATAATGCTAACTTGCAAAATTTCCCTGCATTTTAAAACAATGGAAAAATGGTGGTGGGATGATACTTAGAAGAATGGCTTCTTGTTAGTCTCCACTAACAAAAATAGGCAACACCAAGTCAGCTACTGCTCAGCATAGTTATGTCCGTCGCAGCCTTCTTGGGTTTCAGGAGGCACAAACACACGTTATCACAATTATGGTGACACGCTGAACACCTGCAAATAATTTTCAACGTAGTGGTTAATTGAAAAGCTCTGCGGCATACTTCTTGGAACAAGCCAGTTACCTGTTCCCACGCAAAGAGGAGTATAGAGAACCATGGTGGATTTCCAGCTGATGAAGTAAAGGATTATTAAAGGAACGGGATGACCATGGGGATCATCGTTAATTCTCTGAAACAGAATCCGCCCTTTTCACCTGCCAAACACATGCCCACTTCTCCTCTCTGGGGATAATAAAAACTAACCAGCTAACTGACAGAGGGCCTGACCCCCCCCATCCTCATCGACCACACACACACAAAAAAACCGTACCCTCCAGCTACTAATTATAATGCTAACTTGCAAAATTTCCCTGCATTTTAAAACAATGGAAAAATGGTGGTGGGATCATACTTAGAAGAATGGCTTCTTGTCTGTCTCCACTAACAAAAATAGGAAACACCAAGTCAGCTACTCCTCAGCATAGTTATGTCCGTCGCAGCCTTCTTGGGTTTCAGGAGGGACATACAAACCTTATCAAAATTATGGTGAAACGCTGAAAACCTGCAAATAATTTTCAACGTACTGGTTAATTTGAAAACTCTCCAGCATACTTCTTGGAACAAGCCATGTACCTGTGCCCACGCATAGAGGAGTATATAGAAACATGGTGGAATCCCAGCTGATGAAGCAAAG
This sequence comes from Eulemur rufifrons, assembly GCF_041146395.1. Lineage (NCBI taxonomy): Eukaryota > Metazoa > Chordata > Mammalia > Primates > Lemuridae > Eulemur > Eulemur rufifrons. The sequence continues at coordinate 1,131,898 of NW_027182827.1, read as the reverse complement.
GATTCTTAAAGGAATGAGATGACCATGCGGATCCTGTTAAATTCTCTGAAACAGAATCCGCACTTTTCACCTGCCAAACACATGCCCACTACTCTTCTCTGAGGATAATAAAATCAAACCAGGGATCTCACAGAGGGCCTGAACACCCATCCTGACCGACCCCACAAAACAAAAAGGTACCCTCCAGCTACTAATTATAATGCCAATTTGCAAAATTTCCCTGCATTTTTAAACAATGGAGAAATGATGGTGGGATGATACTTAGAAAAATGGCTTCTTGTCAGTCTCCACTGACAAAAATAGGCAACACCAAGTCAGCTACGCCTCAGCATAGTTATGTCCGTAGCAGCCATATTTGGTTTCAGTAGGCACATACACACGTTATCACAATTATGGTGAAACGCTGAAAACCTGCAAAGGATTTTCAACATACTGGTTAATTGAAAAGCTCTGAGGCATACTTGTTGGAACAAGCCAGTTTCCTGTGCCCACGCATAGAGAAGTATATAGAACCAGGGTGGATTCCCAGCTCATGAAGCAAAGGATTCTTAAAGGAACGGGATTACCATGCGGATCCTGTTTAATTCTCTGAAACAGAATCCGCCCTTTTCACCTGGCAAACACATGCCCACTTCTCTTCTCTGCGGATAATAAAAACTAACCAGCGAACTGACAGAGGGCCTGACCCCCCCATCCACATCGACCACACACACACAAAAAAAAAACCGTACCCTCCAGCTACTAATTATAATGCTAACTTGCAAAATTTCCCTGCATTTTAAAACAATGGAAAAATGGTGGTGGGATGATACTTAGAAGAATGGCTTCTTGTCAGTCTCCACTAACAAAAATAGGCAACACCAAGTCCGCTACTCCTCAGCATAGTTATGTCCGTCGCAGCCTTCTTGGGTTCAGGAGGCACAAACACACGTTATCACAATTATGGTGAAACGCTGAACACCTGCAAATAATTTTCAACGTAGTGGTTAATTGAAAAGCTCTGCGGCATACTTCTTGGAACAAGCCAGTTACCTGTTCTCACGCAAAGAGGAGTATAGAGAACCATGGTGGATTTCCAGCTGATGAAGTAAAGGATTATTAAAGGAACGGGATGACCATGGGGATCATCGTTAATTCTCTGAAACAGAATCCGCCCTTTTCACCTGCCAAACACATGCCCACTTCTGCTCTCTGGGGATAATAAAAACTAACCAGCGAACTGACAGAGGGCCTGACCCCACCCATCCACATCGACCACACACACAAAAAAAAACCGTACCCTCCAGCTACTAATTATAATGCTAACTTGCAAAATTTCCCTGCATTTTTAAACAATGGAGAACGGATGGTGGGATGATACTTAGAAGAATGGCTTCTTGTCAGTCTCCACTGACAAAAATAGGCAACACCAAGTCAGCTACGCCTCAGCATAGTTATGTCCGTAGCAGCCATATTTGGTTTCTGGAGGCACATACACACGTTATCACAATTATGGTGAAACGCTGAAAACCTGCAAAGGATTGTCAACATACTGGTTAATGGAAAGGCTCTAAGGCATACTTCTTGGAACAAGCCAGTTTCCTGTGCCCACGCATAGAGAAGCATATAGAACCATGGTGGATTCCCAGCTCATGAAGCAAAGGATTCTTAAAGGAACGGGATTACTATGCGGATCCTGTTTAATTCTCTGAAACAGATCCGCAATATTCACCTGCCATACTAATACCCACTTCTCCTCTCTGGGGATAATAAAAACAAACCAGCGAACTGACAGAGGGCCTGACCAACACATCCACACCGACCCCACAGGAAAAAAAAAAAAAACCGTACCCTCCAGCTACTAATTATAATGCTAACTTGCAAAATTTCCCTGCATTTTAAAACAATGGAAAAATGGTGGTGGGATCATACTTAGAAGAATGTCTTCTTGTCAGTCTCCACTAACAAAAATAGGCAACACCAAGTCAGCTACTCCTCAGCATAGTTATGTCCGTTGCAGCCTTCTGGTGTTTCAGGAGGCACAAACAAACGTTATCACAATTATGGTGAAACGCTGAACACCTGCAAATGATTTTCAACGTAGTGGTTAATTGAAAAGCTCTGCGGCATACTTCTTGGAACAAGCCAGTTACCTGTTCCCACCCAAAGAGGAGTATATAGAACCATGGTGGATTTCCAGCTCATGAAGTAAAGGATTATTAAAGGAACGGGATGACCATGGGGATCATCGTTAATTCTCTGAAACAGAATCCGCCCTTTTCACCTGCCAAACACATGCCCACTTCTCCTCTCTGGGCATACTAAAAACTAACCAGCGAACTGAGAGAGGGCCTGACCCCCCCATCCACATCGACCAACCAAAAAAATAAACCGTACCCTCCAGCTACTAATTATAATGCTAACTTGCAAAATTTCCCTGCATTTTAAAACAATGGAAAAATGGTGGTGGGATGATACTTAGAAGAATGGCTTCTTGTCAGTCTCCACTAACAAAAATAGGCAACGCCAAGTCAGCTACTCCTCAGCATATTTATGTGCGTCGCAGCCTTCTTGGGTTTCAGGAGGCACAAACACACGTTATCACAATTATGGTGAAACGCTGAACACCTGCAAATAATTTTCAACGTAGTGGTTAATTGAAAAGCTGTGCGGCATACTTCTTGGAACAAGCCAGTTACCTGTTCCAACGCAAACAGGAGTATATAGAACCATGGTGGATTTCCAGCTGATGAAGTAAAGGATTATTAAAGGAAGGGGATGACCATGGGGATCATCGTTAATTCTCTGAAACAGAATCCGCCCTTTTCACCTGCCAAACACATGCCCACTTCTCCTCTCTTGGGATAATAAAAACTAACCAGCGAAATGACAGAGGGCCTGACCCCCCCATCCACATCGACCACACACAAAAAAAATAAACAGTACCCACCAGCTACTAATTATAATGCTAACTTGCAAAATTTCCCTGCATTTTAAAACAATGGAAAAATGGTGGTGGGATGATACTTAGAAGAATGGCTTCTTGTCTGTCTCCACTAACAAAAATAGGCAACACCAAGTCAGCTAGTCCTCAGCATAGTTATGTCCGTCGCAGCCTTCTTGGGTTTCAGGAGGCACAAACAAACGTTATCACAATTAGGGTGAAACGCTGAACACCTGCAAATAATTTTCAACGTAGTGGTTAATTGAAAAGCTCTGCGGCATACTTCTTGGAACAAGCCAGTTACCTGTTCCCACGCAAAGAGGAGTATATAGAACCATGGTGGATTTCCAGCTGATGAAGTAAAGGATTATTAAAGGAACGGGATTACCATGGGGATCATCGTTAATTCTCTGAAACAGAATCCGCCCTTTTCACCTGCAAAACACATGCTCACGTCTCCTCTCTGCGGATAATAAAAACTAACCAGCGAACTGACAGAGGGCCTGACCCCCCCATACACATCGACCACACACACACAAAAAAAAAACCGTACCCTCTAGCTACTAATTATAATGCTAACTTGCAAAATTTCCCTGCATTTTAAAACAATGGAAAAATGGTGGTGGGATGATACTTAGAAGAATGGCTTCTTGTTAGTCTCCACTAACAAAAATAGGCAACACCAAGTCAGCTACTGCTCAGCATAGTTATGTCCGTCGCTGCCTTCTTGGGTTTCAGGAGGCACAAACACACGTTATCACAATTATGGTGACACGCTGAACACCTGCAAATAATTTTCAACGTAGTGGTTAATTGAAAAGCTCTGCGGCATACTTCTTGGAACAAGCCAGTTACCTGTTCCCACGCAAAGAGGAGTATAGAGAACCATGGTGGATTTCCAGCTGATGAAGTAAAGGATTATTAAAGGAACGGGATGACCATGGGGATCATCGTTAATTCTCTGAAACAGAATCCGCCCTTTTCACCTGCCAAACACATGCCCACTTCTCCTCTCTGGGGATAATAAAAACTAACCAGCTAACTGACAGAGGGCCTGACCCCCCCCATCCTCATCGACCACACACACACAAAAAAACCGTACCCTCCAGCTACTAATTATAATGCTAACTTGCAAAATTTCCCTGCATTTTAAAACAATGGAAAAATGGTGGTGGGATCATACTTAGAAGAATGGCTTCTTGTCTGTCTCCACTAACAAAAATAGGCAACACCAAGTCAGCTACTCCTCAGCATAGTTATGTCCGTCGCAGCCTTCTTGGGTTTCAGGAGGGACATACAAACCTTATCAAAATTATGGTGAAACGCTGAAAACCTGCAAATAATTTTCAACGTACTGGTTAATTTGAAAACTCTCCAGCATACTTCTTGGAACAAGCCATGTACCTGTGCCCACGCATAGAGGAGTATATAGAAACATGGTGGAATCCCAGCTGATGAAGCAAAGGATTCTTAAAGGAATGAGATGACCATGCGGATCCTGTTAAATTCTCTGAAACAGAATCCGCACTTTTCACCTGCCAAACACATGCCCACTACTCTTCTCTGAGGATAATAAAATCAAACCAGGGATCTCACAGAGGGCCTGAACACCCATCCTGACCGACCCCACAAAACAAAAAGGTACCCTCCAGCTACTAATTATAATGCCAATTTGCAAAATTTCCCTGCATTTTTAAACAATGGAGAAATGATGGTGGGATGATACTTAGAAAAATGGCTTCTTGTCAGTCTCCACTGACAAAAATAGGCAACACCAAGTCAGCTACGCCTCAGCATAGTTATGTCCGTAGCAGCCATATTTGGTTTCAGTAGGCACATACACACGTTATCACAATTATGGTGAAACGCTGAAAACCTGCAAAGGATTTTCAACATACTGGTTAATTGAAAAGCTCTGAGGCATACTTGTTGGAACAAGCCAGTTTCCTGTGCCCACGCATAGAGAGGTATATAGAACCAGGGTGGATTCCCAGCTCATGAAGCAAAGGATTCTTAAAGGAACGGGATTACCATGCGGATCCTGTTTAATTCTCTGAAACAGAATCCGCCCTTTTCACCTGGCAAACACATGCCCACTTCTCTTCTCTGCGGATAATAAAAACTAACCAGCGAACTGACAGAGGGCCTGACCCCCCCATCCACATCGACCACACACACACAAAAAAAAAACCGTACCCTCCAGCTACTAATTATAATGCTAACTTGCAAAATTTCCCTGCATTTTAAAACAATGGAAAAATGGTGGTGGGATGATACTTAGAAGAATGGCTTCTTGTCAGTCTCCACTAACAAAAATAGGCAACACCAAGTCCGCTACTCCTCAGCATAGTTATGTCCGTCGCAGCCTTCTTGGGTTCAGGAGGCACAAACACACGTTATCACAATTATGGTGAAACGCTGAACACCTGCAAATAATTTTCAACGTAGTGGTTAATTGAAAAGCTCTGCGGCATACTTCTTGGAACAAGCCAGTTACCTGTTCTCACGCAAAGAGGAGTATAGAGAACCATGGTGGATTTCCAGCTGATGAAGTAAAGGATTATTAAAGGAACGGGATGACCATGGGGATCATCGTTAATTCTCTGAAACAGAATCCGCCCTTTTCACCTGCCAAACACATGCCCACTTCTGCTCTCTGGGGATAATAAAAACTAACCAGCGAACTGACAGAGGGCCTGACCCCACCCATCCACATCGACCACACACACAAAAAAAAACCGTACCCTCCAGCTACTAATTATAATGCTAACTTGCAAAATTTCCCTGCATTTTTAAACAATGGAGAACGGATGGTGGGATGATACTTAGAAGAATGGCTTCTTGTCAGTCTCCACTGACAAAAATAGGCAACACCAAGTCAGCTACGCCTCAGCATAGTTATGTCCGTAGCAGCCATATTTGGTTTCAGGAGGCACATACACACGTTATCACAATTATGGTGAAACGCTGAAAACCTGCAAAGGATTGTCAACATACTGGTTAATGGAAAGGCTCTAAGGCATACTTCTTGGAACAAGCCAGTTTCCTGTGCCCACGCATAGAGAAGCATATAGAACCATGGTGGATTCCCAGCTCATGAAGCAAAGGATTCTTAAAGGAACGGGATTACTATGCGGATCCTGTTTAATTCTCTGAAACAGATCCGCAATATTCACCTGCCATACTAATACCCACTTCTCCTCTCTGGGGATAATAAAAACAAACCAGCGAACTGACAGAGGGCCTGACCAACACATCCACACCGACCCCACAGGAAAAAAAAAAAAAACCGTACCCTCCAGCTACTAATTATAATGCTAACTTGCAAAATTTCCCTGCATTTTAAAACAATGGAAAAATGGTGGTGGGATCATACTTAGAAGAATGTCTTCTTGTCAGTCTCCACTAACAAAAATAGGCAACACCAAGTCAGCTACTCCTCAGCATAGTTATGTCCGTTGCAGCCTTCTGGTGTTTCAGGAGGCACAAACAAACGTTATCACAATTATGGTGAAACGCTGAACACCTGCAAATGATTTTCAACGTAGTGGTTAATTGAAAAGCTCTGCGGCATACTTCTTGGAACAAGCCAGTTACCTGTTCCCACCCAAAGAGGAGTATATAGAACCATGGTGGATTTCCAGCTCATGAAGTAAAGGATTATTAAAGGAACGGGATGACCATGGGGATCATCGTTAATTCTCTGAAACAGAATCCGCCCTTTTCACCTGCCAAACACATGCCCACTTCTCCTCTCTGGGGATACTAAAAACTAACCAGCGAACTGAGAGAGGGCCTGACCCCCCCATCCACATCGACCAACCAAAAAAATAAACCGTACCCTCCAGCTACTAATTATAATGCTAACTTGCAAAATTTCCCTGCATTTTAAAACAATGGAAAAATGGTGGTGGGATGATACTTAGAAGAATGGCTTCTTGTCAGTCTCCACTAACAAAAATAGGCAACGCCAAGTCAGCTACTCCTCAGCATATTTATGTCCGTCGCAGCCTTCTTGGGTTTCAGGAGGCACAAACACACGTTATCACAATTATGGTGAAACGCTGAACACCTGCAAATAATTTTCAACGTAGTGGTTAATTGAAAAGCTGTGCGGCATACTTCTTGGAACAAGCCAGTTACCTGTTCCAACGCAAACAGGAGTATATAGAACCATGGTGGATTTCCAGCTGATGAAGTAAAGGATTATTAAAGGAAGGGGATGACCATGGGGATCATCGTTAATTCTCTGAAACAGAATCCGCCCTTTTCACCTGCCAAACACATGCCCACTTCTCCTCTCTTGGGATAATAAAAACTAACCAGCGAAATGACAGAGGGCCTGACCCCCACATCCACATCGACCACACACAAAAAAAATAAACAGTACCCACCAGCTACTAATTATAATGCTAACTTGCAAAATTTCCCTGCATTTTAAAACAATGGAAAAATGGTGGTGGGATGATACTTAGAAGAATGGCTTCTTGTCTGTCTCCACTAACAAAAATAGGCAACACCAAGTCAGCTAGTCCTCAGCATAGTTATGTCCGTCGCAGCCTTCTTGGGTTTCAGGAGGCACAAACAAACGTTATCACAATTAGGGTGAAACGCTGAACACCTGCAAATAATTTTCAACGTAGTGGTTAATTGAAAAGCTCTGCGGCATACTTCTTGGAACAAGCCAGTTACCTGTTCCCACGCAAAGAGGAGTATATAGAACCATGGTGGATTTCCAGCTGATGAAGTAAAGGATTATTAAAGGAACGGGATTACCATGGGGATCATCGTTAATTCTCTGAAACAGAATCCGCCCTTTTCACCTGCAAAACACATGCCCACGTCTCCTCTCTGCGGATAATAAAAACTAACCAGCGAACTGACAGAGGGCCTGACCCCCCCATACACATCGACCACACACACACAAAAAAAAACCGTACCCTCTAGCTACTAATTATAATGCTAACTTGCAAAATTTCCCTGCATTTTAAAACAATGGAAAAATGGTGGTGGGATGATACTTAGAAGAATGGCTTCTTGTTAGTCTCCACTAACAAAAATAGGCAACACCAAGTCAGCTACTGCTCAGCATAGTTATGTCCGTCGCAGCCTTCTTGGGTTTCAGGAGGCACAAACACACGTTATCACAATTATGGTGACACGCTGAACACCTGCAAATAATTTTCAACGTAGTGGTTAATTGAAAAGCTCTGTGGCATACTTCTTGGAACAAGCCAGTTACCTGTTCCCACGCAAAGAGGAGTATAGAGAACCATGGTGGATTTCCAGCTGATGAAGTAAAGGATTATTAAAGGAACGGGATGACCATGGGGATCATCGTTAATTCTCTGAAACAGAATCCGCCCTTTTCACCTGCCAAACACATGCCCACTTCTCCTCTCTGGGGATAATAAAAACTAACCAGCTAACTGACAGAGGGCCTGACCCCCCCATCCTCATCGACCACACACACACAAAAAAACCGTACCCTCCAGCTACTAATTATAATGCTAACTTGCAAAATTTCCCTGCATTTTAAAACAATGGAAAAATGGTGGTGGGATCATACTTAGAAGAATGGCTTCTTGTCTGTCTCCACTAACAAAAATAGGCAACACCAAGTCAGCTACTCCTCAGCATAGTTATGTCCGTCGCAGCCTTCTTGGGTTTCAGGAGGGACATACAAACCTTATCGAAATTATGGTGAAACGCTGAAAACCTGCAAATAATTTTCAACGTACTGGTTAATTTGAAAACTCTCCAGCATACTTCTTGGAACAAGCCATGTACCTGTGCCCACGCATAGAGGAGTATATAGAAACATTGTGGAATCCCAGCTGATGAAGCAAAGGATTCTTAAAGGAATGAGATGACCATGCGGATCCTGTTAAATTCTCTGAAACAGAATCCGCACTTTTCACCTGCCAAACACATGCCCACTACTCTTCTCTGAGGATAATAAAATCAAACCAGGGATCTCACAGAGGGCCTGAACACCCATCCTGACCGACCCCACAAAACAAAAAGGTACCCTCCAGCTACTAATTATAATGCCAATTTGCAAAATTTCCCTGCATTTTTAAACAATGGAGAAATGATGGTGGGATGATACTTAGAAAAATGGCTTCTTGTCAGTCTCCACTGACAAAAATAGGCAACACCAAGTCAGCTACGCCTCAGCATAGTTATGTCCGTAGCAGCCATATTTGGTTTCAGTAGGCACATACACAGGTTATCACAATTATGGTGAAACGCTGAAAACCTGCAAAGGATTTTCAACATACTGGTTAATTGAAAAGCTCTGAGGCATACTTGTTGGAACAAGCCAGTTTCCTGTGCCCACGCATAGAGAGGTATATAGAACCAGGGTGGATTCCCAGCTCATGAAGCAAAGGATTCTTAAAGGAACGGGATTACCATGCGGATCCTGTTTAATTCTCTGAAACAGAATCCGCCCTTTTCACCTGGCAAACACATGCCCACTTCTCTTCTCTGCGGATAATAAAAACTAACCAGCGAACTGACAGAGGGCCTGACCCCCCCATCCACATCGACCACACACACACACAAAAAAAACCGTACCCTCCAGCTACTAATTATAATGCTAACTTGCAAAATTTCCCTGCATTTTAAAACAATGGAAAAATGGTGGTGGGATGATACTTAGAAGAATGGCTTCTTGTCAGTCTCCACTAACAAAAATAGGCAACACCAAGTCCGCTACTCCTCAGCATAGTTATGTCCGTCGCAGCCTTCTTGGGTTCAGGAGGCACAAACACACGTTATCACAATTATGGTGAAACGCTGAACACCTGCAAATAATTTTCAACGTAGTGGTTAATTGAAAAGCTCTGCGGCATACTTCTTGGAACAAGCCAGTTACCTGTTCCCACGCAAAGAGGCTTATATAGAACCATGGTGGATTTCCAGCTGATGAAGTAAAGGATTATTAAAGGAACGGGATGACCATGGGGATCATCGTTAATTCTCTGAAACAGAATCCGCCCTTTTGACCTCCCAAACACATGCCCACTTCTGCTCTCTGGGGATAATAAAAACTAACCAGTTAACTGACAGAGGGCCTGACCGCCCCCATCCACATCGACCACACTCAAAAAAAAAACCGTACCCTCCAGCTACTAATTATAATGCTAACTTGCAAAATTTCCCTGCATTTTAAAACAATGAAAAAATGGTGGTGGGATCATACTTAGAAGAATGGCTTCTTGTCTGTCTCCACTAACAAAAATAGGCAACACCAAGTCAGCTACTCCTCAGCATAGTTATGTCCATCTCAGCCTTCTTGGGTTTCAGGAGGGACATACAAACGTTATCAAAATTATGGTGAAACGCTGAAAACCTGCAAATAATTTTCAACGTACTGGTTAATTTAAAAACTCTCCAGCATACTTCTTGGAACAAGCCAGGTACCTGTGCCCACGCATAGAGGAGTATATAGAAACATGGTGGAATCCCAGCTGATGAAGCAAAGGATTCTTAAAGGAATGAGATGACCATGCGGATCCTGTTTAATTCTCTGAAACAGAATCCGCACTTTTCACCTGCCAAACACATGCCCACTACTCTTCTCTGGGGATAATAAAAACAAACCAGCGATCTGACAGAGGGCCTGAACACCCATCCTGACCGACCCCACAAAACAAAAAAGTACCCTCCAGCTACTAATTATAATGCTAACTTGCAAAATTTCCCTGCATTTTTAAACAATGGAGAAATGATGGTGGGATGATACTTAGAAGAATGGCTCCTTGTCAGTCTCCACTGACAAAAATAGGCAACACCAAGTCAGCTACGCCTCAGCATAGTTATGTCCGTAGCAGCCATATTTGTTTTCAGTGGGCACATACACACGTTACCACAATTATGGTGAAACGCTGAAAACCTGCAAAGGATTGTCAACATACTGGTTAATTGAAAAGCTCTGAGGCATACTTCTTGGAACTAGCCAGTTTCCTGTGCCCACGCATAGACAAGTATATAGAACCATGGTGGATTCCCAGCTGTTGAAGCAAAGGATTCTTAAAGGAAGGGGATTACCATGCGGATCCTGTTTAATTCTCTGAAACAGATCCGCAGTTTTCACCTGCCATACTAATACCCACTTCTCCTCTCTGGGGATAATAAAAACCAACCGGGGAACTGACAGAGGGCCTGACCAACACATCCAAACCGACCCCACAGGAAAAAAAAAAAACAACACCGTAGCCTCTAGCTACTAATTATAATGCTAACTTGCAAAATTTCCCTGCATTTTAAAACAATGGAAAAATGGTGGTGGGATGATACTTACAAGAATGGATTCTTGTCAGTCTCCACTAACAAAAATAGGCAAAACCAAGTCAGCTACGCCTCAGCACAGTTATGTCCGTCGCCGCCTTCTTCCGTTTCAGGAGGCACAAACAAACGTTATCACAATTATGGTGAAACGCTGAACACCTGCAAATAATATTCAACGTACTGGTTAATTGAAAAGCTCTGTGGCATACTTCTTGGAACAAGCCAGTTACCTCTTCCAACGCAAAGAGGAGTATATAGAACCATGGTGGATTTCCAGCTGATGAAGTAAAGGATTATTAAAGGAACGGGATGACCATGGGCATCATCGTTAATTCTCTGAAACAGAATCCGCCCTTTTCACCTGCGAAACACATGCCCACTTCTCCTCTCTGGGGATAATAAAAACTAACCAGCGAACTGACAGAGGGCCTGACCCCCCTTCATCCACATCGACCACAGACACAAAAAAAAAACCGTACCTTCCAGCTACTAATTATAATGCTAACTTGCAAAATTTCCCTGCATTTTAAAACAATGGAAAAATGGTGGTGGGATGATACATAGAAGAATGGCTTCTTGTCAGTCTCCACTAACAAAAATAGGCAACACCAAGTCAGCTACTCCTCAGCATGGTTATGTCCGTCGCAGCCTTCTTGGGTTTCAGGAGGCACAAACAAACGTTATCAAAATTATGGTGAAACGCTGAAAACCTGCAAATAATTTTCAACGTACTGGTTAATTTGAAAACTCTCCGGCATACTTCTTGGAACAAGCCAGGTACCTGTGCCCACGCATAGAGGAGTATATAGAAACATGGTGGAATCCCTGCTGATGAAGCAAAGGATTCTTAAAGGAATGAGATGACCATGCGGATCCTGTTTAATTCTATGAAACACAATCCGCACTTTTCACCTGCCAAACACATGCCCACTACTCTTCTCTGGGGATAATAAAATCAAACCAGCGATCTGACAGAGGGCCTGAACACCCATCCTGACCGACCCCACAAAACAAAAAAGTACCCTCCAGCTACTAATTATAATGCCAATTTGCAAAATTTCCCTGCATTTTTAAACAATGGAGAAATGATGGTGGGATGATACTTAGAAGAATGGCTTCTTGTCAGTCTCCACTGACAAAAATAGGCAACACCAAGTCAGCTACGCCTCAGCATAGTTATGTCCGTAGCAGCCATATTTGGTTTCAGTAGGCACATACACACGTTATCACAATTATGGTGAAACGCTGAAAACCTGCAAAGGATTGTCAACATACTGCTTAATTGAAAAGCTCTGAGGCATACTTCTTGGAATTAGCCAGTTTCCTGTGCCCACGCATAGACAAGTATATAGAACCATGGTGGATTCCCAGCTCATGAAGCAAAGGATTCTTAAAGGAACGGCATTACCATGCGGATCCTGTTTAATTCTCTGAAACAGATCTGCAGTTTTCACCTGCCATACTAATACCCACTTCTCCTCTCTGGGGATAATAAAAACCAACCGGGGAACTGACAGAGGGCCTGACCAACACATCCACACCGACCCCACAGGAAAAAAAAAAAAAAAACACCGTAGCCTCCAGCTACTAATTATAATGCTAACTTACAAAATTTTCCTGCATTTTTAAACAATGGAAAAAAGATGGTGAGATGATACTTACAAGAATGGATTCTTGTCAGTCTCCACTAACAAAAATAGGCAAAACCAAGTCAGGTACTCCTCAGCATAGTTATGTCCGTCGCAGCCTTCTTGGGTTTCAGGAGGCACAAACAAACGTTATCACAATTATGGTGAAACGCTGAACACCTGCAAATAATTTTCAACGTAGTGGTTACTTGAAAAGCTCTGCGGCATACTTCTTGGAACAAGCCAGTTACCTGTTCTGACGCAAACAGGAGTATATAGAACCATGGTGGATTTCCAGCTGATGAAGTAAAGTATTATTAAAGGAACGGGATGACCATGGGGATCATCGTTAATTCTCTGAAACAGAATCCGCCCTTTTCACCTGCCAAACACATGCCCACTTCTCTTCTCTGGGGAATAATAAAAACTAAGCAGCGAACTGACAGAGGGCCTGACCCCCACCATCCACATGGACCACACACACAAAAAAAAAACCGTACCCTCCAGCTACAAATTATAATGCTAACTTGCAAAATTTCCCTGCATTTTAAAACAATGGAAAAATGGTGGTGGGATGATACTTAGAAGAATGGCTTCTTGTTAGGCTCCACTAAGAAAAATAGGCAACACCAAGTCAGCTACTCCTCAGCATGGTTATGTCCGTCGCAGCCTTCTTGGGTTTCAGGAGGCACAAACAAAGGTTCTCACAATTATGGTGAAACGCTGAACACCTGCAAATAATTTTCAAGGTAGTGATTAATTGAAAAGCTCTGTGGGATACTTCTTGGAACAAGCCAGATACCTGTTCCCACGCAAATAGGAGTATAGAGAACCATGGTGGATTTCCAGCTCATGAAGTAAAGGATTATTAAAGGAACGGGATGACCATGGGGATCATCGTTAATTCTCTGAAACAGAATCCGCCCTTTTCACCTGCCAAACACATGCCCACTTCTCCTCTCTGGGGATAATAAAAACTAACCAGCGAACTGACAGAGGGCCTGACCCCCCCCCCCATCCACATCGACCACACACACACAATAAAAAACCGTACCTTCCAGCTACTAATTATAATGCTAACTTGCAAAATTTCCCTGCATTTTAAAACAATGGAAAAATGGTGGTGGGATCATACTTAGAATAATGGCTTCTTGTCTGTCTCCACTAACAAAAATAGGCAACACCAAGTCAGCTACTCCTCAGCAGGGTTATGTCCGTCGCAGCCTCCTTGGGTTTCCGGAGGCACAGACAAACGTTATCAAAATTATGGTGAAACGCTGAAAACCTGCAAATAATTTTCAACGTACTGGTTAATTTGAAAACTCTCCAGCATAATTCTTGGAACAAGCCAGGTACCTGTGCCCACGCATAGAGGAGTATATAGAAACATGGTGGAATCCCAGCTGATGAAGCAAAGGATTCTTAAAGGAATGAGATGACCATGCGGATCCTGTTTAATTCTCTGAAACAGAATCCGCACTTTTCACCTGCCAAACACATGCCCACTACTCTTCTCTGGGGATAATAAAAACAAACCAGCGATCTGACAGAGGGCCTGAACACCCATCCTGACCGACCCCACAAAACAAAAAAGTACCCTCCAGCTACTAATTATAATGCCAATTAGCAAAATTTCTCTGCATTTTTAAGCAATGGAGAAATGATGGTGGGATGATACTTAGAAGAATGGATTCTTGTCAGTCTCCACTAACAAAAATAGGCAAAACCAAGTCAGCTACTCCTCATCATTATGTCCGTCGCAGCCTTCTTGTGTTTCAGGAGGCACAAACAAACGTTATCACAATTATGGTGAAACGCTGAACACCTGCAAATAATTTTCAACGTAGTGGTTAATTGAAAATCTCTGCGGCATACTTCTTGGAACAAGGCAGTTACCTGTTCCCACGCAAAGGGGAGTATAGAGAACCATGGTGGATTTCCAGCTGATGAAGTAAAGGATTATTAAAGGAACGGGATGACCATGGGGATCATCGTTAATTCTCTGAAACAGAATCCGCCCTTTTCACCTGCCAAACACATGCCCACTTCTCCTCTCTGGGGATAATAAAAACTAACCAGCGAACTGGCAGAGGGCCTGACCCCCCCCCCATCCACATCGACCACACACACACAAAAAAACCCCGTACCTTCCAGCTACTAATTATAATGCTAACTTGCAAAATTTCCCTGCATTTTAAAACAATGGAAAAATGGTGGTGGGATCATACTTAGAAGAAGGGCTTCTTGTCTGTCTCCACTAACAAAAATAGGCAACACCAAGTCAGCTACTCCTCAGCATGGTTATGTCCGTCGCAGCCTTCTTGGGTTTCCGGAGGCACAAACAAACGTTATCACAATTATGGTGAAACGCTGAACACCTGCAAATAATTTTCAACGTACTGCTTAATTGAAAAGCTCCGCGGCATACTTCTTGGAACAAGGCAGTTACCTGTTCCCACGCAAATAGGAGTATAGAGAACCATGGTGGATTTCCAGCTGATGAAGGAAAGGATTATTAAAGGAACGGGATGACCATGGGGATCATCGTTAATTCTCTGAAACAGAATCCGCCCTTTTCACCTGCCAAACACATGCCCACTTCTCCTCTCTGGGGATAATAAAAACTAACCAGCGAACTGACAGAGGGCCTGACCCCCACCATCCACATCGACCACACACAAAAAAAAAAACCGTACCCTCCAGCTACTAATTATAATGCTAACTTGCAAAATTTCCCTGCATTTTAAAACAATGGAAAAATGGTGGTGGGATGATACTTAGAAGAATGGCTTCTTGTCAGTCTCCACTAACAAAAATAGGCAACACCAAGTCAGCTACTCCTCAGCATTGTTATGTCCGTCGCAGCCTTCTTGGGTTTCAGGACGGACATACAAACGTTATCAAAATTATGGTGAAACGCTGAAAACCTGCAAATAATTTTCAACGTACTGGTTAATTTGAAAACTCTCCAGCATAATTCTTGGAACAAGCCAGGTACCTGTGCCCACGCATAGAGGAGTATATAGAAACATGGTGGAATCCCAGCTGATGAAGCAAAGGATTCTTAAAGGAATGAGATGACCATGCGGATCCTGTTTAATTCTCTGAAACAGAATCCGCACTTTTCTCCTGCCAAACACATGCCCACTACTCTTCTCTGGGGATAATAAAAACAAACCAGCGATCTGACAGAGGGCCTGAACACCCATCCTGACCGACCCCACAAAACAAAAAAGTACCCTCCAGCTACTAATTATAATGCCAATTTGCAAAATTTCCCTGCATTTTTAAACAATGGAGAAATGATGGTGGGATGATACTTAGAAGAATGGCTTCTTGTCAGTCTCCACTGACAAAAATAGGCAACACCAAGTCAGCTACGCCTCAGCATAGTTATGTCCGTAGCAGCCATATTTGGTTTCAGTAGGCACATACACACGTTATCACAATTATGGTGAAACGCTGAAAACCTGCAAAGGATTGTCAACATACTGCTTAATTGAAAAGCTCTGAGGCATACTTCTTGGAACTAGCCAGTTTCCTGTGCCCACGCATAGACAAGTATATAGAACCATGGTGGATTCCCAGCTCATGAAGCAAAGGATTCTTAAAGGAACGGGATTACCATGCGGATCCTGTTTAATTCTCTGAAACAGATCCGCAGTTTTCACCTGCCATACTAATAACCACTTCTCCTCTCTGGGGATAATAAAAACCAACCGGGGAACTGACAGAGGGCCTGACCAACACATCCACACCGACCCCACAGGAAAAAAAAAAAAAAACACCGTAGCCTCCAGCTACTAATTATAATGCTAACTTGCAAAATTTTCCTGCATTTTTAAACAATGGAAAAATGATGGTGAGATGATACAAGAATGGATTCTTGTCAGTCTCCACTAACAAAAATAGGCAAAACCAAGTCAGATACTCCTCAGCATAGTTATGTCCGTCGCAGCCTTCTTGGGTTTCAGGAGGCACAAACAAACGTTATCACAATTATGGTTAAACGCTGAACACCTGCAAATAATTTTCAACGTACTGGTTAATTGAAAAGCTCTGCGGCATACTTCTTGGAACAAGCCAGTTACCTGTTCCCACGCAAAGAGGAGTATATAGAACCATGGTGGATTTCCAGCTGATGAAGTAAAGGATTATTAAAGGAACGGGATGACCATGGGGATCATCGTTAATTCTCTGAAACAGAATCCGCCCTTTTCACCTGCCAAACACATGCCCACATCTTCTCTCTGGGGATAATAAAAACTAACCAGCGAACTGACAGAGGGCCTGACCCTCCCCCGTCCACATCGACCACACACAAAAAAAAAAACAAACCGTACCCTCCAGCTACTAATTATAATGCTAACTTGCAAAATTTCCCTGCATTTTAAAACAATGGAAAAATGGTGGTGGGATGATACTTAGAAGAATGGCTTCTTGTCTGTCTCCACTAACAAAAATAGGCAACACCAAGTCAGCTACTCCTCAGCATAGTTATGTCCGTCGCAGCCTTCTTGGGTTTCAGGAGGGACATACAAACGTTATCAAAATTATGGTGAAACGCTGAAAACCTGCAAATAATTTTCAACGTACTGGTTAATATGAAAACTCTCCAGCATAATTCTTGGAACAAGCCAGGTACCTGTGCCCACGCATAGAGGAGTATATAGAAACATGGTGGTATCCCAGCTGATGAAGCAAAGGATTCTTAAAGGAATGAGATGACCATGCGGATCCTGTTTAATTCTCTGAAACAGAATCCGCACTTTTCACCTGCCAAACACATGCCCACTACTCTTCTCTGGGGATAATAAAAACAAACCAGGGATCTGACACAGGGCCTGAACACCCATCCTGACCGACCCCACAAAACAAAAAAGTACCCTCCAGCTACTAATTATAATGCCAATTTGCAAAATTTCCCTGCATTTTTAAACAATGGAGAAATGATGGTGGGATGATACTTAGAAGAATGGCTTCTTGTCAGTCTCCACTGACAAAAATAGGCAACACCAAGTCAGCTACGCCTCAGCATAGTTATGTCCGTAGCAGCCATATTTGGTTTCAGTAGGCACATACACACGTTATCACAATTATGGTGAAACGCTGAAAACCTGCAAAGGATTGTCAACATACTGCTTAATTGAAAAGCTCTGAGGCATACTTCTTGGAACTAGCCAGTTTCCTGTGCCCACGCATAGACAAGTATATAGAACCATGGTGGATTCCCAGCTCATGAAGCAAAGGATTCTTAAAGGAACGGGATTACCATGCGGATCCTGTTTAATTCTCTGAAACAGATCCGCAGTTTTCACCTGCCATACTAATACCCACTTCTCCTCTCTGGGGATAATAAAAACCAACCGGGGAACTGACAGAGGGCCTGACCAACACATCCACACCGACCCCACAGGAAAAAAAAAAAAAAACACCGTAGCCTCCAGCTACTAATTATAATGCTAACTTGCAAAATTTTCCTGCATTTTTAAACAATGGAAAAATGATGGTGAGATGATACAAGAATGGATTCTTGTCAGTCTCCACTAACAAAAATAGGCAAAACCAAGTCAGATACTCCTCAGCATAGTTATGTCCGTCGCAGCCTTCTTGGGTTTCAGGAGGCACAAACAAACGTTATCACAATTATGGTGAAACGCTGAACACCTGCAAATAATTTTCAACGTACTGGTTAATTGAAAAGCTCTGCGGCATACTTCTTGGAACAAGCCAGTTACCTGTTCCCACGCAAAGAGGAGTATATAGAACCATGGTGGATTTCCAGCTGATGAAGTAAAGGATTATTAAAGGAACGGGATGACCATGGGGATCATCGTTAATTCTCTGAAACAGAATCCGCCCTTTTCACCTGCCAAACACATGCCCACATCTTCTCTCTGGGGATAATAAAAACTAACCAGCGAACTGACAGAGGGCCTGACCCTCCCCCGTCCACATCGACCACACACAAAAAAAAAAACAAACCGTACCCTCCAGCTACTAATTATAATGCTAACTTGCAAAATTTCCCTGCATTTTAAAACAATGGAAAAATGGTGGTGGGATGATACTTAGAAGAATGGCTTCTTGTCTGTCTCCACTAACAAAAATAGGCAACACCAAGTCAGCTACTCCTCAGCATAGTTATGTCCGTCGCAGCCTTCTTGGGTTTCAGGAGGGACATACAAACGTTATCAAAATTATGGTGAAACGCTGAAAACCTGCAAATAATTTTCAACGTACTGGTTAATATGAAAACTCTCCAGCATAATTCTTGGAACAAGCCAGGTACCTGTGCCCACGCATAGAGGAGTATATAGAAACATGGTGGTATCCCAGCTGATGAAGCAAAGGATTCTTAAAGGAATGAGATGACCATGCGGATCCTGTTTAATTCTCTGAAACAGAATCCGCACTTTTCTCCTGCCAAACACATGCCCACTACTCTTCTCTGGGGATAATAAAAACAAACCAGCGATCTGACAGAGGGCCTGAACACCCATCCTGACCGACCCCACAAAACAAAAAAGTACCCTCCAGCTACTAATTATAATGCCAATTTGCAAAATTTCCCTGCATTTTTAAACAATGGAGAAATGATGGTGGGATGATACTTAGAAGAATGGCTTCTTGTCAGTCTCCACTGACAAAAATAGGCAACACCAAGTCAGCTACGCCTCAGCATAGTTATGTCCGTAGCAGCCATATTTGGTTTCAGTAGGCACATACACACGTTATCACAATTATGGTGAAACGCTGAAAACCTGCAAAGGATTGTCAACATACTGCTTAATTGAAAAGCTCTGAGGCATACTTCTTGGAACTAGCCAGTTTCCTGTGCCCACGCATAGACAAGTATATAGAACCATGGTGGATTCCCAGCTCATGAAGCAAAGGATTCTTAAAGGAACGGGATTACCATGCGGATCCTGTTTAATTCTCTGAAACAGATCCGCAGTTTTCACCTGCCATACTAATAACCACTTCTCCTCTCTGGGGATAATAAAAACCAACCGGGGAACTGACAGAGGGCCTGACCAACACATCCACACCGACCCCACAGGAAAAAAAAAAAAAAACACCGTAGCCTCCAGCTACTAATTATAATGCTAACTTGCAAAATTTTCCTGCATTTTTAAACAATGGAAAAATGATGGTGAGATGATACAAGAATGGATTCTTGTCAGTCTCCACTAACAAAAATAGGCAAAACCAAGTCAGATACTCCTCAGCATAGTTATGTCCGTCGCAGCCTTCTTGGGTTTCAGGAGGCACAAACAAACGTTATCACAATTATGGTGAAACGCTGAACACCTGCAAATAATTTTCAACGTACTGGTTAATTGAAAAGCTCTGCGGCATACTTCTTGGAACAAGCCAGTTACCTGTTCCCACGCAAAGAGGAGTATATAGAACCATGGTGGATTTCCAGCTGATGAAGTAAAGGATTATTAAAGGAACGGGATGACCATGGGGATCATCGTTAATTCTCTGAAACAGAATCCGCCCTTTTCACCTGCCAAACACATGCCCACATCTTCTCTCTGGGGATAATAAAAACTAACCAGCGAACTGACAGAGGGCCTGACCCTCCCCCGTCCACATCGACCACACACAAAAAAAAAAACAAACCGTACCCTCCAGCTACTAATTATAATGCTAACTTGCAAAATTTCCCTGCATTTTAAAACAATGGAAAAATGGTGGTGGGATGATACTTAGAAGAATGGCTTCTTGTCTGTCTCCACTAACAAAAATAGGCAACACCAAGTCAGCTACTCCTCAGCATAGTTATGTCCGTCGCAGCCTTCTTGGGTTTCAGGAGGGACATACAAACGTTATCAAAATTATGGTGAAACGCTGAAAACCTGCAAATAATTTTCAACGTACTGGTTAATATGAAAACTCTCCAGCATAATTCTTGGAACAAGCCAGGTACCTGTGCCCACGCATAGAGGAGTATATAGAAACATGGTGGTATCCCAGCTGATGAAGCAAAGGATTCTTAAAGGAATGAGATGACCATGCGGATCCTGTTTAATTCTCTGAAACAGAATCCGCACTTTTCACCTGCCAAACACATGCCCACTACTCTTCTCTGGGGATAATAAAAACAAACCAGGGATCTGACAGAGGGCCTGAACACCCATCCTGACCGACCCCACAAAACAAAAAAGTACCCTCCAGCTACTAATTATAATGCCAATTTGCAAAATTTCCCTGCATTTTTAAACAATGGAGAAATGATGGTGGGATGATACTTAGAAGAATGGCTTCTTGTCAGTCTCGACTGACAAAAATAGGCAACACCAAGTCAGCTACGCCTCAGCATAGTTATGACCGTAGCAGCCATATTTGGTTTCAGTAGGCACATACACACGTTATCACAATTATGGTGAAACGCTGAAAACCTGCAAAGGATTGTCAACATACTGGTTAATTGAAAAGCTCTGAGGCATACTTCTTGGAACTAGCCAGTTTCCTGTGCCCACGCATAGACAAGTATATAGAACCATTGTGGATTTCCAGCTCATGAAGCAAAGGATTCTTAAAGGAACGGGATTACCATGCGGATCCTGTTTAATTCTCTGAAACAGATCCGCAGTTTTCACCTGCCATACTAATACCCACTTCTCCTCTCTGGGGATAATAAAAACCAACCGGGGAACTGACAGAGGGCCTGACCAACACATCCACACCGACCCCACAGGAAAAAAAAAAAAAACACCGTAGCCTCCAGATACTAATTATAATGCTAACTTGCAAAATTTTCCTGCATTTTTAAACAATGGAAAAATGATGGTGAGATGATACTTACAAGAATGGATTCTTGCCAGTCTCCACTAACAAAAATTTGCAAAACCAAGTCAGCTACTCCTCAGCATAGTTATGTCCGTCGCAGCCTTCTTGGGTTTCAGGAGGCACAAACAAACGTTATCAAAATTATGGTGAAACGCTGAACACCTGCAAATAATTTTCAACGTACTGGTTAATTGAAAAGCTCTGCGGGATACTTCTTGGAACAAGCCAGTTACCTGTTCCCACACAAACAGGAGTATATAGAACCATGGTGGATTTCCAGCTGAAGAAGTAAAGGATTATTAAAGGAACGGGATGACCATGGGGATCATCGTTAATTCTCTGAAACAGAATCCGCCCTTTTCACCTGCCAAACACATGCCCACTTCTCCTCTCTGGGGATAATAAAAACTAACCAGCGAACTGACAGAGGGCCTGACCCCTACCATCCACATCGACCACACACACAAAAAAAAAAACCGTACCCTCCAGCTAGTAATTATAATGCTAACTTGCAAAATTTCCCTGCATTTTAAAACAATGGAAAAATGGTGGTGAGATGATACTTAGAAGAATGGCTTCTTGTCAGTCTCCACTAACAAAAATAGGCAACACCAAGTCAGCTACTCCTCAGCATGGTTATGTCCGTCGCAGCCTTCTTGGGTTTCAGGAGGCACAAACAAACGTTATCACAATTATGGTGAAACGCTGAACACCTGCAAATAATTTTCAACGTACTGGTTAATTGAAAAGCTCTGCGGCATACTTCTTGGAACAAGCCAGTTACCTGTTCCCACGCAAATAGGAGTATAGAGAACCATGGTGGATTTCCAGCTGATGAAGTAAAGGATTATTAAAGGAACGGGATGACCATGGGGATCATCGTTAATTCTCTGAAACAGAATCCGCCCTTTTCACCTGCCAAACACATGCCCACTTCTCCTCTCTGGGGATAATAAAAACTAACCAGCGAACTGACAGAGGGCCTGACCCCCCCCATCCACATCGACCACACACACAAAAAAAACCGTACGCTAGAGCTACTAATTATAATGCTAACTTGCAAACTTTCCCTGCATTTTAAAACAATGGAAAAATGGTGGTGGGATGATACTTAGAAGAATGGCTTCTTGTCAGTCTCCACTAACAAAAATAGGCAACACCAAGTCAGCTACTCCTCAGCATGGTTATGTCCGTCGCAGCCTTCTTGGGTTTAAGGAGGGACATACAAACGTTATCAAAATTATGGTGAAACGCTCAAAACCTGCAAATAATTTTCAACGTACTGGTTAATTTGAAAACTCTCCAGCATAATTCTTGGAACAAGCCAGGTACCTGTGCCCACGCATAGAGGAGTATATAGAAACATGGTGGAATCCCAGCTGATGAAGCAAAGGATTCTTAAAGGAATGAGATGACCGTGCGGATCCTGTTTAATTCTCTGAAACAGAATCCGCACTTTTCACCTGCCAAACACATGCCCACTACTCTTCTCTGGGGATAATAAAAACAAACCAGCGATCTGACAGAGGGCCTGAACACCCATCCTGACCGACCCCACAAAACAAAAAAGTACCCTCCAGCTACTAATTATACTGCCAATTTGCAAAATTTCCCTGCATTTTTAAGCAATGGAGAAATGATGGTGGGATGATACTTAGAAGAATGGCTTCTTGTCAGTCTCCACTGACAAAAATAGGCAACACCAAGTCAGCTACGCCTCAGCATAGTTATGTCCGTAGCAGCCATATTTGGTTTCAGTAGGCACATACACACGTTATCACAATTATGGTGAAACGCTGAAAACCTGCAAAGGATTGTCAACATACTGGTTAATTGAAAAGCTCTGAGGCATACTTCTTGGAACTAGCCAGTTTCCTGTGCCCACGCATAGACAAGTATATAGAACCATGGTGGATTCCCAGCTCATGAAGCAAAGGATTCTTAAAGGAACGGGATTACCATGCGGATCCTGTTTAATTCTCTGAAACAGATCCGCAGTTTTCACCTGCCATACTAATACCCACTTCTCCTCTCTGGGGATAATAAAAACCAACCGGGGAACTGACAGAGGGCCTGACCAACACATCCACACAGACACCACAGGAAAAAAAAAACAAAACACCGTAGCCTCCATCTACTAATTATAATGCTAACTTGCAAAATTTTCCTGCATTTTTAAACAATGGAAAAATGATGGTGAGATGATACTTACAAGAATGGATTCTTGTCAGTCTCCACTAACAAAAATAGGCAAAACCAAGTCAGCTACTCCTCAGCATACTTATGTCCGTCGCAGCCTTCTTGGGTTTCAGGAGGCACAAACAAAGGTTCTCACAATTATGGTGAAACGCTGAACACCTGCAAATAATTTTCAACGTAGTGGTTAATTGAAAAGCTCTGTGGCATACTTCTTGGAACAAGGCAGTTACCTGTTCCCACGCAAAGAGGAGTATAGAGAACCATGGTGGATTTCCAGCTGATGAAGTAAAGGATTATTAAAGGAACGGGATGACCATGGGGATCATCGTTAATTCTCTGAAACAGAATCCGCCCTTTTCACCTGCCAAACACATGCCCACTTCTCCTCTCTGGGGATAATAAAAACTAACCAGCGAACTGACAGAGGGCCTGACCCCCCCCCATCCACATGGACCACACACACAAAACAAACCGTACCCTCCAGCTACTAATTATAATGCTAACTTGCAAAATTTCCCTGCATTTTAAAACAATGGAAAAATGGTGGTGGGATGATACTTAGAAGAATGGCTTCTTGTCTGTCTCCACTAACAAAAATAGGCAACACCAAGTCAGCTACTCCTCAGCATAGTTATGTCCGTCGCAGCCTTCTTGGGTTTCAGGAGGGACATACAAACGTTATCAAAATTATGGTGAAACGCTGAAAACCTGCAAATAATTTTCAACGTACTGGTTAATATGAAAACTCTCCAGCATAATTCTTGGAACAAGCCAGGTACCTGTGCCCACGCATAGAGGAGTATATAGAAACATGGTGGTATCCCAGCTGATGAAGCAAAGGATTCTTAAAGGAATGAGATGACCATGCGGATCCTGTTTAATTCTCTGAAACAGAATCCGCACTTTTCACCTGCCAAACACATGCCCACTTCTCCTCTCTGGGGATAATAAAAACTAACCAGCGAACTGACAGAGGGCCTGACCCCCACCATGCACATCGACCACACACACAAAAAAAAAAAACCGTACCCTCCAGCTACTAATTATAGTGCTAACTTGCAAAATTTCCCTGCATTTTAAAACAATGGAAAAATGGTGGTGGGATGATACTTAGAAGAATGGCTTCTTGTCAGTCTCCACTAACAAAAATAGGCAACACCAAGTCAGCTACTCCTCAGCATAGTTATGTCCGTCGCAGCCTTCTTGGGTTTCAGGAGGCACAAACAAAGGTTCTCACAATTATGGTGAAACGCTGAACACCTGCAAATAATTTTCAACGTAGTGGTTAATTGAAAAGCTCTGCGGCATACTTCTTGGAACAAGGCAGGTACTTGTTCCCACGCAAAGAGGAGTATAGAGAACCATGGTGGATTTCCAGCTGATGAAGTAAAGGATTATTAAAGGAACGGGATGACCATGGGGATCAAAGTTAATTCTCTGAAACAGAATCCGCCCTTTTCACCTGCCAAACACATGCCCACTTCTCCTCTCTGGGGATAATAAAAACTAATGAGCGAACTGACAGAGGGCCTGACCCCCCCCCATCCACATCGACCACACACACAAAAAAAACCGTACCCTCCAGCTACTAATTATAATGCTAACTTGCAAAATTTCCCTGCATTTAAAACAATGGAAAAATGGTGGTGGGATCATACTTAGAAGAATGGCTTCTTGTCTGTCTCCACTAACAAAAATAGGAAACACCAAGTCAGCTACTCCTCAGCATAGTTATGTCCGTCGCAGCCTTCTTGGGTTTCAGGAGGGACATACAAACGTTATCAAAATTATGGTGAAACGCTGAAAACCTGCAAATAATTTTCAACGTACTGGTTAATTTGAAAACTCTCCAGCATAATTCTTGGAACAAGCCAGGTACCTGTGCCCACGCATAGAGGAGTATATAGAAACATGGTGGAATCCCAGCTGATGAAGCAAAGGATTCTTAAAGGAATGAGATGACCATGCGGATCCTGTTTAATTCTCTGAAACAGAATCCGCACTTTTCACCTGCCAAACACATGCCCACTACTCTTCTCTGGGGATAATAAAATCAAACCAGCGATCTGACAGAGGGCCTGAACACCCATCATGACCAAGCCCACAAAACAAAAAAGTACCCTCCAGCTACTAATTATAATGCCAATTTGCAAAATTTCCCTGCATTTTTAAACAATGGAGAAATGATGGTGGGATGCTACTTAGAAGAATGGCTTCTTGTCAGTCTCCACTGACAAAAATAGGCAACACCAAGTCAGCTACGCCTCAGCATAGTTATGTCCGTAGCAGCCATATTTGGTTTCAGTAGGCACATACACACGTTATCACAATTATGGTGAAACGCTGAAAACCTGCAAAGGATTGTCAACATACTGCTTAATTGAAAAGCTCTGAGGCATACTTCTTGGAACTAGCCAGTTTCCTGTGCCCACGCATAGACAAGTATATAGAACCATGGTGGATTCCCAGCTCATGAAGCAAAGGATTCTTAAAGGAACGGGATTACCATGCGGATCCTGTTTAATTCTCTGAAACAGATCCGCAGTTTTCACCTGCCATACTAATACCCACTTCTCCTCTCTGGGGATAATAAAAACCAACCGGGGAACTGACAGAGGGCCTGACCAACACATCCACACCGACCCCACAGGAAAAAAAAAAAAAAAAAAAAAAACCCCGTAGCCTCCATCTACTAATTATAATGCTAACTTGCAAAATTTTCCAGCATTTTTAAACAATGGAAAAATGATGGTGAGATGATACTTAGAAGAATGGCTTCTTGTCAGTCTCCACTAACAAAAATAGGCAACACCAAGTCAGCTACTCCTCAGCATAGTTATGTCCGTCGCAGCCTTCTTGGGTTTCAGGAGGCACAAACAAAGGTCCTCACAATTATGGTGAAACGCTGAACACCTGCAAATAATTTTCAACGTAGTGGTTAATGGAAAAGCTCTGCGGCATACTTCTTGGAACAGGCAGTTACCGGTTCCCACGCAAAGAGGAGTATAGATAACCATGGTGGATTTCCAGCTGATGAAGTAAAGGATTATTAAAGGAACGTGATGACCATGGGGATCATCGTTAATTCCGTGAAACAGAATCCGCCCTTTCCACCTGCCAAACACATGCCCACTTCTCCTCTCTGGGGATAATAAAAACTAACCAGCGAACTGACAGAGGGCCTGACCCCGCCCCCATCCACATCGACCACACACAAAAAAAAAAAAAACCGTACCCTCCAGCTACTAATTATAATGCTAACTTGCAAAATTTCCCTGCATTTTAAAACAATGGAAAAATCGTGGTGGGATGATACTTAGAAGAATGGCTTCTTGTCTGTCTCCACTAACAAAAATAGGCAACACCAAGTCAGCTACTCCTCAGCATAGTTATGTCCGTCGCAGCCTTCTTGGGTTTCAGGAGGGACATACAAACGTTATCAAAATTATGGTGAAACGCTGAAAACCTGCAAATAATTTTCAACGTACTGGTTAATTTGAAAATTCTCCAGCATACTTCTTGGAACAAGCCAGGTACCTGTGCCCACGCATAAAGGAGTATATAGAAACATGGTGGAATCCCAGCTGATGAAGCAAAGGATTCTTAAAGGAATGAGATGACCATGCGGATCCTGTTTAATTCTCTGAAACAGAATCCGCACTTTTCATCTGCCAAACACATGCCCACTACTCTTCTCTGGGGATAATAAAAACAAACCAGCGATCTGACAGAGGGCCTGAACACCCATCCTGACCGACCCCACAAAACAAAAAAGTACCCTCCAGCTACTAATTATAATGCCAATTTGCAAAATTTCCCTGCATTTTTAAACAATGGAGAAATGATGGTGGGATGATACTTAGAAGAATGGCTTCTTGTCAGTCTCCACTGACAAAAATAGGCAACACCAAGTCAGCTACGCCTCAGCATAGTTATGTCCGTAGCAGCCATATTTGGTTTCAGTAGGCACATACACACGTTATCACAATTATGGTGAAACGCTGAAAACCTGAAAAGGATTGTCAACATACTGCTTAATTGAAAAGCTCTGAGGCATACTTCTTGGAACTAGCCAGTTTCCTGTGCCCACGCATAGACAAGTATATAGAACCATGGTGGATTCCCAGCTCATGAAGCAAAGGATTCTTAAAGGAACGGCATTACCATGCGGATCCTGTTTAATTCTCTGAAACAGATCCGCAGTTTTCACCTGCCATACTAATATCCACTTGTCTTCTCTGGGGATAATAAAAACCAACCGGGGAACTGACAGAGGGCTTGACCCCCCCCCATCCACATCGACGACACACAAAAAAAAAACCGTAGCCACCAGCTACTAATTATAATGCTAACTTGCAAAATTTTCCTGCATTTTTAAACAATGGAAAAATGATGGTGAGATGATACTTACAAGAATGGATTCTTGTCAGTCTTCACTAACAAAAATAGGCAAAACCAAGTCAGATACTCCTCAGCATAGTTATGTCCGTCGCAGCCTTCTTGGATTTCAGGAGGCACAAACAAAGGTTCTCACAATTATGGTGAAACGCTGAACACCTGCAAATAATTTTCAACGTAGTGGTTAATTGAAAAGCTCTGCGGCATAATTCTTGGAACAAGGCAGTTACCTGTTCCCACACAAACAGGAGTATAGAGAACCATGGTGGATTTCCAGCTGATGAAGTAAAGGATTATTAAAGGAACGGGATGACCATGGGGATCATCGTTAATTCTCTGAAACAGAATCCGCACTTTTCACCTGCCAAACTCATGCCCACTTCTCCTCTCTGGGGATAATAAAAACTAACCAGCTAACTGACAGAGGGCCTGACCCCCCCCATCCACATCGACCACACACACAAAAAAAACCGTCCCCTCCAGCTACTAATTATAATGCCAACTTGCAAAATTTCCCTGCATTTAAAACAATGGAAAAATGGTGGTGGGATCATACTTAGAAGAATGGCTTCTTGTCTGTCTCCACTAACAAAAATAGGAAACACCAAGTCAGCTACTCCTCAGCATAGTTATGTCCGTCGCAGCCTTCTTGGGTTTCAGGAGGGACATACAAACGTTATCAAAATTATGGTGAAACGCTGAAAACCTGCAAATAAGTTTCAACATACTGGTTAATTTGAAAACTCTCCAGCATAATTCTTGGAACAAGCCAGGTACCTGTGCCCACGCTTAGAGGAGTATATAGAAACATGGTGGAATCCCAGCTGATGAAGCAAAGGATTCTTAAAGGAATGAGATGACCATGCGGATCCTGTTTAATTCTCTGAAACAGAATCCGCACTTTTCACCTGCCAAACACATGCCCACTACTCTTCTCTGGGGATAATAAAAACAAACCAGCGATCTGACAGAGGGCCTGAACACCCATCCTGACCGACCCCACAAAACAAAAAAGTACCCTCCAGCTACTAATTATAATGCCAATTTGCAAAATTTCCCTGCATTTTTAAACAATGGAGAAATGATGGTGGGATGCTACTTAGAAGAATGGCTTCTTGTCAGTCTCCACTGACAAAAATAGGCAACACCAAGTCAGCTACGCCTCAGCATAGTTATGTCCGTAGCAGCCATATTTGGTTTCAGTAGGCACATACACACGTTATCACAATTATGGTGAAACGCTGAAAACCTGCAAAGGATTGTCAATATACTGGTTAATTGAAAAGCTCTGAGGCATACTTCTTGGAACTAGCCAGTTTCCTGTGTCCACGCATAGACAAGTATGTAGAGCCATGGTGGATTCCCAGCTCATGAAGCAAAGGATTCTTAAAGGAATGAGATGACCATGCGGATCCTGTTTAATTCTCTGAAACAGATCCGCAGTTTTCACCTGCCATACTAATACCCACTTCTCCTCTCTGGGGATAATAAAAACCAACCGGGGAACTGACAGAGGGCCTGACCAACACATCCACA
Organism: Eulemur rufifrons; assembly: GCF_041146395.1. Lineage (NCBI taxonomy): Eukaryota > Metazoa > Chordata > Mammalia > Primates > Lemuridae > Eulemur > Eulemur rufifrons. The sequence continues at coordinate 1,102,114 of NW_027182827.1, read as the reverse complement.
ACGACCCCACAGGAAAAAAAAAAAAAAAAAAACACCGTAGCCTCCAGCTACTAATTATAATGCTAACTTGCAAAATTTCCCTGCTTTTTAAAACAATGGAAAAATGGTGGTGGGATGATACTTAGAAGAATGGCTTCCTGTCAGTCTCCACTAACAAAAATAGGCAACACCAAGTCAACTACTCCTCAGCATAGTTATGTTCGTCGCAGACTTCTTGGGTTTCAGGAGGCACAAACACACGTTGTCACAATTATGGTCAAACGCTGAACACCTGCAAATAATTTTCAACGTAGTGGTTAATTGAAAAGCTCTGCGGCATACTTCTTGGAACAGGCAGTTACCTGTTCCCACGCAAGGAGGAGTATATAGAACCATGGTGGATTTCCAGCTGATGAAGTAAAGGATTATTAAAGGAACGGGATGACCATGGGGATCATCGTTAATTCTCTGAAACAGAATCCGCCCTTTCCACCTGCCAAACACATGCCCACTTCTCTTCTCTGGGGATAATAAAAACTAACCAGCGAACTGACAGAGGGCCTGACCACCCCCCCCATCCACATCGACCACACACACAAAAAAAAAAACCGTACCCTCCAGCTACTAATTATAATGCTAACTTGCAAAATTTTTCTGCATTTTTAAACAATGGAAAAATGATGGTGAGATGATACTTAGAAGAATGGATTCTTGTCAGTCTCCACTAACAAAAATAGGCAAAACCAAGTCAGCTACGCCTTAGCATCGTTAGCTTCCTTGCAGCCATCTTGGGTTTCAGGAGGCACAAACAAACGTTATCACAATTATAGTGAAACGCTGAACACCTGCAAATAATTATCAACGTAGAGGTTAATTGAAAAGCTCTGCGGCATACTTCTTGGAACAAGCCACTTACCTGTTCCCACGCAAAGAGGAGTATAGAGAACCATGGTGTATTTCCAGCTGATGAAGTAAAGGATTATTAAAGGAACGGGATGACCATGGGGACCATCGTTAATTCTCTGAAACAGAATCCGCCCTTTTCACCTGCCAAACACATGCCCACTTATCCTCTCTGGGGATAATAAAAACTAACCAGCGAAATGACAGAGGGCCTGACCCCCCCCCAACCACATCGACCACACACAGAAAAAAAACCGTACCCTCCAGCTACTAATTATAATGCTAACTTGCAAAATTTCCCTGCATTTTAAAACAATGGAAAAATGGTGGTAGGATGATACTTAGAAGAATGGCTTCTTGTCTGTCTCCACTAACAAAAATAGGCAACACCAAGTCAGCTACTCCTCAGCATAGTGATGTCCGTCGCAGCCTTCTTCGGTTTCAGGAGTCACAAACAAACGTTATCACAATTATGGTGAAACGCTGAACACCTGCAAATAATTTTCAACGTAGTGGTTAATTGAAAAGCTCTGCGGCATACTTCTTGGAACAAGCCACTTACCTGTTCCCACGCAAAGAGGAGTATATAGAACCATGGTGGATATCCAGCTGATGAAGTAAAGGATTATAAAAGGAACTGGATGACCATGGGGATCATCGTTAATTCTCTGAAACAGAATCCGCCCTTTTGACCTTACAAACACATGCCCACTTCTCCTCTCTGGGGATAATAAAAAGTAACCAGCGAACTGACAGAGGGCCTGACCAACACATCCACATCGACCACACACACACAAAAAAACCGTACCCTCCAGCTACTAATTATAATGCTAACTTGCAAAATTTCCCTGCATTTTAAAACAATGGAAAAATGGTGGTGGGATGATACTTAGAAGAATGGCTTCTTGTCAGTCTCCACTAACAAAAATAGGCAACACCAAGTCAGCTACTCCTCAGCATAGTTATGTCCGTCGCAGCCTTCTTGGTTTTCAGGAGGCACAAACAAATGCTATCACAATTATGGTGAAACGCTGAATACCTGCAAATAATTTTCAACGTAGTGGTTAATTGAAAAGCTCTGCGGCATACTTCTTGGAACAAGCCACTTACCTGTTCCCACGCAAAGAGGAGTATAGAGAACCATGGTGGATTTCCAGCTGATGAAGTAAAGGATTATTAAAGGAGCGGGATGACCATGGGGATCATCGTTAATTCTCTGAAACAGAATCCGCCCTTTTCACCTGCCAAACACATGCCCACTTCTCCTCTCTGGGGATAATAAAAACTAACCAGCGAACTGACAGAGGGCCTGACCCCCCCATCCACATCGACCACACACAAAAAAGAAACCGTACCCTCCAGCTAATAATTATAATGCTAACTTGCAAAATTTCCCTGCATTTTAAAATAATGGAATAATGGTGGTGGGATGATACCTAGAAAAATGGCTTCTTGTCTGTCTCCACTAACAAAAATAGGCAACACCAAGTCAGCTACTCCTCAGCATAGTTATGTCCATCGCAGCCTTCTTGGGTTTCAGGAGGCACATACAAACGTTATCAAAATTATGGTGAAACGCTGAAAACCTGCAAATAATTTTCAACGTACTGGTTAATTTGAAAACTCTCCAGCATACTTCTTGGAACAAGCCAGGTACCTGTGCCCACGCATAGAGGAGTGTATAGAAACATGGTGGAATCCCAGCTGATGAAGCAAAGGATTCTTAAAGGAATGAGATGACCATGCGGATCCTGTTTAATTCTCTGAAACAGAATCCGCACTTTTCACCTGCCAAACACATGCCCACTGCTCTTCTCTGGGGATAATAAAAACAAACCAGCGATCTGACAGAGGGCCTGAACACCCATCTTGACTGACCCCACAAAAAAAAAGTACCCTCCAGCTACTAATTATAATGCCAATTTGCAAAATTTCCCTGCATTTTTAAACAATGGAGAAATGATGGTGGGATGATACTTAGAAGAATGGCTTCTTGTCAGTCTCCACTGACAAAAATAGGCAACACCAAGTCAGCTACGCCTCAGCATAGTTATGTCCGTAGCAGCCATATTTGGTTTCAGTAGGCACATACACACGTTATCACAATTATGGTGAAACGCTGAAAACCTGCAAAGGATTGTCAACATACTGGTTAATTGAAAAGCTCTGAAGCATACTTCTTGGAACAAGCCAGTTTCCTGTGCCCACGCATAGAGAAGTATATAGAATCATGGTGGATTCCCAGCTCATGAAGCAAAGGATTCTTAAAGGAACGGGATTACCATGCGGATCCTGTTTAATTCTCTGAAACTGATCCGCAGTTTTCACCTGCCATACTAATACCCACTTCTCCTCTCTGGGGATAATAAAAACAAACCAGCGAACTGACAGAGGGCCTGACCAACACATCCACACAGACCCCACAGGAAAAAAAAAAAAAAAAAACACCGTAGCCTCCAGCTACTAATTATAATGCTAACTTGCAAAATTTTCCTGCATTTTTAAACAATGGAAAAATGATGGTGAGATGATAGTTAGAAGAATGGATTCTTGTCAGTCTCCACTAACAAAAATAGGCAAAACCAAGTCAGCTACGCCTTAGCATCGTTATGTCCATCGCAGCCTTCTTGGGTTTCAGGAGGCACAAACAAACGTCATCACAATTATGGTGAAAAGCTGAACACCTGCAAATAATTTTCAACGTAGTGGTTAATTGAAAAGCTCTGAGGCATACTTCTTGGAACAAGACACTTACCTGTTCCCACGCAAAGAGGAGTATATAGAACCATGGTGGATTTCCAGCTGATGAAGTAAAGGATTATTAAAGGAACGGGATGACCATGGGGATCATCGTTAATTCTCTGAAACAGAATCCACCCTTTTCACCTGCCAAACACATGCCCATTTCTCCTCTCTGGGGATAATAAAAACTAACCAGCGAACTGACAGAGGGCCTGACCCCCCCATCGACATCTACCACACAAAAATAAAAAACCGTACCCTCCAGCTACTAATTATAATGCTAACTTGCAAAATTTTACTGCATTTTAAAACAATGGAAAAATGTTGGTGGGATGATACTTAGAAGAATGGATTCCTGTCATTCTCCACTAAATAAAATAGGCAACACCAAGTCAGCTACTCCTCAGCATAGTTATGTCCGTCGTACCCTTCTTGGGTTTCAGGAGGCACAAACAAACGTTATCACAATTATGGTGAAACGCTGAACACCTGCAAATAATTTTCAACGTAGTGGTTAATTGAGAAGCTCTGCGGCATACTTCATGGAACAAGCCAGTTACCTGTTCCCACGCAAAGAGGAGTATATAGAACCATGGTGGATTTCCAGCTGATGAAGTAAAGGATTATTAAAGAAACGGGATGACCATGGGGATCATCGTTAATTCTCTGAAACAGAATCCGCCCTTTTCACCTCTCAAACACATGCCCACTTCTCCTCTCTGGGGATAATAAAAACTAACCAGCGAACTGACAGAGGGCCTGACCCCCCCCATCCACATCGACCACACACACAAAAAAAACCGTACCCTCCAGCTACTAATTATAATGCTAACATGCAAAATTTCCCTGCATTTATAACAATGGAAAAATGGTGGTGGGATCATACTTAGAAGAATGGCTTCTTGTCTGTCTCCACTAACAAAAATAGGCAACACCAAGTCAGCTACTCCTCAGCATAGTTATGTCCGTCGCAGCCTTCTTGGGTTTCAGGAGGTACATACAAACGTTATCAAAATTATGGTGAAACGCTGAAAACCTGCAAATAATTTTCAACGTACTGGTTAATTTGAAAACTCTCCAGCATAATTGTTGGAACAAGCCAGGTACCTGTGCCCACGCATAGAGGAGTATATAGAAACATGGTGGAATCCCAGCTGATGAAGCAAAGGATTCTTAAAGGAATGAGATGACCATGCGGATCCTGTTTAATTCTCTGAAACAGAATCCGCCCTTTTCACCTGCCAAACACATGCCCACTTCTCCTCTCTGGGGATAATAAAAACTAACCAGCGAACTGACAGAGGGCCTGACCCCCACCATCCACATCGACCACACACACACAAAAAAAAACCGTACCCTCCAGCTACTAATTATAACGCTAACTTGCAAAATTTCCCTGCATTTTAAAACAATGGAAAAATGGTGGCGGGATGATACTTAGAAGAATGGCTTCTTGTCAGTCTCCACTAACAAAAATAGGCAAAACCAAGTCAGCTACTCCTCAGCATAGTTATGTCCGTCGCAGCCTTCTTGGGTTTCAGGAGGCACAAACAAAGGTTCTCACAATTATGGTGAAACGCTGAACACCTGCAAATAATTTTCATCGTACTGGTTAATTGAAAAGCTCTGCGGCATACTTCTTGGAACAAGGCAGTTACCTGTTCCCACGCAAAGAGGAGTATAGAGAACCATGGTGGATTTCCAGCTGATGAAGTAAAGGATTATTAAAGGAGCGGGATGACCATGGGGATCATCGTTAATTCTCTGAAACAGAATCCGCCCTTTTCACCTGCCAAACACATGCCCACTTCTCCTCTCTGGGGATAATAAAAACTAACCAGCGAACTGACAGAGGGCCTGACCCCCCCCCATCGACATCGACCACACACAAAAAAAAAAAACCGTACCTTCCAGCTACTAATTATAATGCTAACTTGCAAAATTTCCCTGCTTTTTAAAACAATAGAAAAATGGTGGTGGGATGATACTTAGAAGAATGGCTTCCTGTCAGTCTCCACTAACAAAAATAGGCAACACCAAGTCAACTACTCCTCAGCATAGTTATGTCCGTCGCAGACTTCTTGGGTTTCAGGAGGCACAAACACACGTTATCACAATTATGGTCAAACGCTGAACACCTGCAAATAATTTTCAACGTAGTGGTTAATTGAAAAGCTCTGCGGCATACTTCTTGGAACAGGCAGTTACCTGTTCCCACGCAAAGAGGAGTATATAGAACCATGGTGGATTTCCAGCTGATGAAGTAAAGGATTATTAAAGGAACGGGATGACCATGGGGATCATCGTTAATTCTCTGAAACAGTATCCGCCCTTTCCACCTGCCAAACACATGCCCACTTCTCCTCTCTGGGGATAATAAAAACTAACCAGCGAACTGACAGAGGGCCTGACCCCCCCCCCATCCACATCGATCACACACACACAAAAAAAAAACCGTACCCTCCAGCTACTAATTATAATGCTAACTTGCAAAATTTCCCTGCATTTTAAAACAATGGAAAAATGGTGGTGGGATGATACTTAGAAGAATGGCTTCTTGTCTGTCTCCACTAACAAAAATAGGCAACACCAAGTCAGCTACTCTTCAGCATAGTTATGTCCGTCGCAGACTTCTTGGGTTTCAGGAGGGACATACAAACGTTATCACAATTATGGTGAAACGCTGAACACCTGCAAATAATTTTCAACGTACTGGTTAATTGAAAAGCTCTGCGGCATACTTCTTGGAACAAGGCAGTTACCTGTTCCCACGCAAAGAGTAGTATAGAGAACCATGGTGGATTTCCAGCTGATGAAGTAAAGGATTATTAAAGGAACGGGATTACCATGGGGATCATCGTTAATTCTCTGAAACAGAATCCGCCCTTTTCACCTGCCAAACACATGCCCACTTCTCCTCTCTGGGGATAATAAAAACTAACCAGCGAACTGACAGAGGGCCTGACCCCCCCCCATCCACATCGACCACACACACACAAAAAAAAACCGTACCCTCCAGCTACTAATTATAATGCTAACTTGCAAAATTTCCCTGCATTTTAAAACAATGAAAAACTGGTGGTGGGATGATACTTAGAAGAATGGCTTCTTGTCAGTCTCCACTAACAAAAATAGGCAACACCAAGTCAGCTACGCCTCAGCATAGTTATGCCCGTGGCAGCCATGTTGGGTTTAAGGAGGCATATACAAACTTTATCATAATTATGGTGAAACGTGCTGAAAACCCGGCAAATAGTTCTCAACGTACTGTTTAATTCAAAAGCTCTGTGGCATACTTCTTGGAAGAAGCCAGTTACCTGGGCCCACGCATAGAGGGGTCTAGAGAACCATGGTGGATTCCAAGGTGATGAATCTAAGGATTCTTAAAGGAACAGGCTGAAAAGTGCAGATCCTGACTGAAACAGGATTCGGACTTTTTGCCTGCAACACACATGCCCACTTCTCCTCTCTAGGGATAACAAAAACAACCCATCGGATTGACAGATGGCCTGCCCCCGCCCCCCACCACCCCACACAAAATCGTGCCCTCCAGCGACTGGTCCTTATGCTATCTGGCAATACGTCCTCTGCCTTTTAAAATAATGGAGATAGAATGGTGGAATTATACCTAAAAGACTGGCTTATTGCCAGACTCCCATACCAAGTATTTGCAACAGCAAGTCACCTAGGCCTCAGCACACGTTTGTCCCTGGCAGCCGTCTTGGGTTTAAGGAGGCACAGATGAACCTTATCACAATTATGGTGAAAGGTGCTGCAAAAGCGGTCAAGTAATTCTCATGGTAGTGGTTACTTGAAAAGCTCTGCGGCATAATTCTTTGAACTATCCAGTTAACTGGGCCCACGCATAGAGCAGTCTAGAGGCCCATGGTGGATTCCCAGCTGATGAAGCAAGGGATTCTTAATGGAACGGGGTGAAAAGTGCGGTTTCTGTTTCAGTCTAAGACAGAAACGGGGGTCCGAACTTTTCACCTGCCACACACATCCCCACTTCTCCGGTCTGGGGAAAATAAAAACAATCCAGCGAACTGACAGAGGGCCTGCGCCCCCCACCCACACTGATCCCACAAATAAAAATGTCCCCTCCAGCTACTAATTATTATGCTAACTTGCAAAGTTTTCCGTGCATTTTAAAATAATGGGGAAAGTATGGTGGAATGATACTTAAAAGAATGGCCTCCTTCCAGCCTCCAGTAACAAGTGTCGTGAAATCCAAGTGACCTAGGCCTCAGCCTAGTTTTCTCCGTGGCAGCCATCTTGTGTTTAAGGAGGCACAGACGATCCTTATCACAATTATGGTGATATGTGCTGCAGAAACTGGCAAATAATTCTACACGTAGTGTTTATTTCAAAAGCTGTGCAGCATACATCTTGGTACAGGCCAGTTCATGGGCCCATGTATGGAGGGTTCTAAGGAACCATGGTGGATTCCCAGCTGATGAATCAAAGGATTTTTAATGGAACCGGCTGAAAAGTGCGGATACTGTTTCAGTCTAACTGAAACAGGATCCGCACATTTCACCTGCCACAAATATATCCACTTCCCTGTCTGGGCATAATAAACACAAACAACCAGACTGACAGAGGGACTGTCCCCCAAACCACCCCGATCCCACCCAAAAACGTCCCCTCCGTTGACTCATCCTTATGCTAACTGCCGAAAGTTGCTCACCTTTTAATATAAGGGAGAAAGGATGGGGCAATGATAATTAAAAGACTGGATTCTTGTCAGACTCCCGTACCAAGTATTGGCAACACCAAGCGAGAGAACCCTCAGTATAGGTTTGTCCATGGAAGCCATCTAGGGTTTAAGGAAGCACAAATGAACCTTATCAAAATTATGGTAAAAGTGCTGGAAAAGCTGGCAAATAATTTCCATGGTAGTGGTTATTTCAAATGCTCTGTGGCATACTTCTTTGAACTAGCCTGTTAAGTGGGTCCACACATAGTGGGGTGTAGAGAACTATGGTGGATTCCCAGCTGATGAAGCAAAGGATTCTTAAAGGAACAGGATGAAAAGTGCCGATCCTGTATCAGTCTAAGACTGAAACAGGATCCACACTTTTCACTTGCCACACACATGTCCACTTCTCCTCTCCGGGGATAATAAAAACAAACCACTGGACTGACAGAGGGCCTGGCTCTGCCTCTCCCACCCCACACAAAAACGTTTCCTCCAGCGACTCATCCTTAAGCTAAATGGCAATAGGTACTCTGCCTTTTAAAATAGTTGTGAAAGGAAGGTGGAATGATACGTAAAGGAATGGCTTCTTGCCACGGACCAGTACCAATTATCGGCAACTCCAAGGGAGATTGGCCTAACCGTAGTTTTTTCTGTGGAAGCCAGCTTGGGTTTCAGGATGCACTGCCTAACCTTTTCACAATCATTGTGAAAGTTGCTGCAAAAACTGGCAAATAATACTCAATGTAGTGGTTATTTCCAAAGCTCTGCGGCATACATCTTGGAACTAGCCAGTTACCTGGACCCACACATAGAGGAGTCTCGACAGCCATGGTGGATTCCCAGCTGATGAATCAAAGGATTCGTAAAGGAACTGGCTGAAAAGTGCGGATCCTGTTTCAGTCTAAGACTGAAACAGGATCCGTACTTTTCACCTGCCACACACATGCCCACCTCTCCTCTTTGGGCATAATAAAGACAAACCACCAGACAGACAGAGAGCCTTCCCCTCAACGCACCACCCGACCCCGCTCAAAAACGTCCCCTCCAGCAACTCATTCTTATGATAACTGGAAAAAGGTGTTCTGCCTTTTAAAATGATGGAGAAAGGATGGTGGAATGACTCTTAATAGCATGGCTTCTTGCCAGGCTCCAGTACTAACTATCGGCAACACCAAGTGAACTAGGCCTCAGCATACTTTTGTCCGCCCCAGCCATCTTGGGTTGAAGGAGGCACGGACGAACCTTATCACAATTATGGTGAAAGGTGGTGTAAAAACTAGCAAATAATTCTCAACGTAGTGGTTATTTCAAAACTCTGTGGCATACTTCTTGGAACTAGCCAGTTACCTGGGCCCACGCATAGAGGTCTTTAAAGAACCATGGTGTATTCCCAGCTGATGAATCAAACGATTCTTTTTTGTTTGTTTGTTTGTTTGTTAGCTCATTATGGGGGTACAAAAGATCAGGCTATATACATTCCCCATGCCTCCCCTTTCCCCCGATTCTGAGCTTCAATTTTGTCCATTCCCTAGTCAGTGCACATCACATTCATCATGTAGGTGTGCACCCCTCCTCTCCCCCACCCCATCCCCCCCAGTTAGAACTTGAAGGGTGTCCATTCCCCAGGCAGTGCACATCACATTCATCAAGTAGGTATACACCCATCCCTTCCACCCGGCCCCAACCTCTGTCCGATACCCAATTGGTGTTGTTCCCAAATGTGCACTCAGGGAAACCAATTTGCTGGTGAGTACATGTGGTGCTTATTTTTCCATTCTTGGGATACTTCACTTAATAGAATGGGATCCAGCTCTCTCCAGGAGAACCAAAGAGATGCCATATCGCCATTATTTCTAATAGCTGAGTAATATTCCATGGTATACATATACCACATTTTGCTAATCCATTCATGAATTGATGGGCATTTGGGTTGTTTCCACATCTTTGTGATTGTGAATTGTGCTGCTATAATCATTCAGGTGCAGGTGTCTTTTTTATAGAATGACTTTTGTTCTTCTGGGTAGATGTCCAATAATGGAATTGCTGGATCGAATGGTAGGTCTACTTGAATCTGTTTAAGGTATCTCCACATTGCTTTCCACAGGGGCTGCACTAGTTTACAGTCCCACCAGCAGTGTATGAATGTACCTATCTCCCCACACCCACACCAACATGTATAGTTTTGGGACTTTTTGATAAAGGCCATTCCCACTGGAGTTAAGTGATATCTCATTGTGGTTTTGATTTGCATTTCCCTGATGATTAGAGATGTTGAACACTTTTTCATATGTTTGTTAGCCATTTTTATATCTTCTTTTGAAAAATTTCTATTTATGTCCTTTGCCCACTTTTTGATAGGGTTGTTTGATTTTTTCTTACTGATTTTTCTGAGTTCTAAATAGATTCTTGTTATCAGTCCTTTATCTGATGTGTAGTATGCGAAAATTTTTTCCCATTCTGTAGGTTGTCCATTTACTCTCGTGACTGTTTCTTTGGCTGTGCAGAAGCTTTTTAATTTGATCAGGTCCCATTTATTTATTTTTGTTGTTGCTGTGATTGCTTTAGGGGTCTTCTTCATAAATTCTTTGCCTAGGCCAATGTCTGTAAGAGTCTTTCCTACATTTTCTTCTAGAATTCTAATAGTTTCTGACCTTAGGTTTAAGTCTGTTAACCACTGTGATTTGATTTTTGTGAGGGGTGAGAGTTGTGTGTCCTGTTTTAGTCTTCTACATGTGGATATCCAGTTTTCCCAGCACCATTTATTAAATAAGGAATCTTTTCCCCAGAGTATGTTTTTGTCTGCTTTGTCAAAGATTAGATGGCTATATGAGGATGGTTTTATATTGGGATTTTCTGTTCTGTTCCACTGGTCTGTGTCCCTGCACTTGTGCCAGTATCAGGCTGTTTTAAGAACCACAGCCTTGTAGTATAGTTTGAAGTCTGGCAAATTAATACTTCCCATTTTGTTTTTGTTGTTTAAGATTGCTTTTGCTAAACGGAGTCTTCCCTGGTTCCATACAAAGCGTAAAATTATTTTTTCTATGTCTGTGAAAAAAGATGTTGGTAATTTAATAAGGATTGCATTGAATCTGTAGATAACTTTGGGCAGTATAGACATTTTAACAATGTTGATTCTACCGATCCATGAGCATGGTATGGTTTTCCACCTATTTACATGTTCTGCAATTTCCTTCCTCAGTGTTTCATAGTTCTCCCTATAGAGGTCCTTTACCTCCTTAGTTAAATAAATTCCTAGGTATTTTATTTTCTTTGTTGCTATTTTGAAGGGTATTGAGTCCTTAATTTGGTTTTCCATTTGACTGTTATTGGCATATATGAATTCCTCTGATTTGTGTGTATTGATTTTGTATCCTGAGACTTTACTGAATTCATTGATCAATTCCAGGAGTCTCTTGGTTGAAACCTTGGGGTTTTATAGATATAACATCATATCATCAGCAAAGAGTGAGAGTTTGATCTCTTCTGTCCCTATTTCAACTCCCTTGATTCTGCTCTCTTGCCTGATAGCTCTTGCAAGGACTTCCAATACTATGTAGAAAAGTAATGGGGACAGTGGTAAGCCTTGTCTGGTTCCAGTTTGAAGTGGGAATGCTTTCAGTTTTTCCCCATTCAGTATGATGTTGGCTGAGGGTTTGTCGTATATGGCTTGTATCATTTTTATATAGGCCCCATCTATGCCTATTTTGTTAAGTGTTCTTATCATAAAAGGGTGTTGAATTTTGTCAAATGCTTTCTCTGCATCTATTGAGAGGATCATCTGATCTTTATTTTTGCTTCTATTTATGTGATGAATTACATTCCCATATGTCAAACCATCCCTGCATCTCTGGGATGAAGCCCACTTGGTCGTGATGGATTATTTTTTTGATAAGCACTTGGATTCGATTTGTTAGAATTTTATTGAGAATTTTTGCATCTATATTCATAAGAGAAATTGGTCTATAGTTCTCTGTTTTAGTTGCATCCTTTCCTGGATTTGGTATCAGGATTATGTTGGCTTGGTAAAAAGTGTTGGGGAGAATCCCATCCTTCTCTATATTGGAGAATAGTTTATGTACGATGGGCACCAGTTCTTCTTTGTAGGTATGGTAGAATTCAGGTGTGAACCCATCTGGTCCAGGGCTTTTCTTTTTGGGAAGGTTTTTTATTGCTGTTTCAATTTCAGATCTAGATATCGGTCTATTCAGGAATTCTATTTCTTCCTGGTTGAGCCTGGGAAGGCTGTGTGTTTATAAGAATTTGTCCATTTCCTCCAGGTTTTCTAATTTGTGTGCATAAAGATTTTTGTAGAATTCATAGATGATATCATGTATCTCTGTGGCATCAGTCGTGATTACTCCTTTCGTGTTCCTGATCGAGGTTATAAGAGATTTTTCTTTTCTGCTCTTGGTTAGTTTAGCCAGAGGTGTGTCAATTTTGTTTATTTTTTCAAAGAACCAACTTTTGGTTTTATTAATCTCCGTTATGGTTTGGTTTAATCTCCCTTATGGTCCTTTTCATTTAGTTCTGATTTAATCTTAATAATTTCCTTCTGCTGGGTTTGGGTTTGGTCTCTTCTTTCTTCTCCAGCTCTTTGAGTCTATTCATTAGATTGTCTATTTGTAAGTTTTCTGTCTTTTTGGTATAGGCATTTATGGAAATAAATTTTCCTCTCAGGACTGCTTTAGCTGTGTCCCACAGATTTTGATAAGTTGTATCTCCTTTGTCGTTTAATTCAGAGACTCTTTTGATTTCTGACTTGATTTCTTCATTTATAAAATGATTGTTCAGGAGAAGGTTATTTAGCTTCCATGACTTTGAGTAGAAATGAGGATTTCTGTTAGGGTTCATTGTTACTTTTATTCCACTGTGATCCGAGAAGCTGCATGGTATTATTTCTATATTTTTAAATTTTTTAAGACATGCTTTATGTCCTAAGATATGGTCAATCTTGGAGAATGTCCCATGAGCTGATGAGAAGAACTTATATTCAGTGGTATTTGGGTAGAATGTCCTGTAGATGTCAGTCAGGCCCATTTGGTCTAGCATTCTATATACGTCCAATATTTCTTTGTTTATTTTTTGTTTGGAGGATCTGTCTTGGACTGTCAGTGGCGTGTTAAAATCTCTGGCTACTAAAGTGTTGTTATCTATCATTTGGTTCAGATCAAGTAGGGTTTGCTTTATGAATCTGGGTGCACCTAGATCGGGTGCATATATGTTAAGTATAGTTATGTCTTCTTGTTGAATTGTACCCTTCACCAGTATATAGTAACCATCTCTGTCTTTCTTTACTTTTGTTGATTTAAAAACTACGTTATCGGAGATTAGAACTGCCACGCCAGCTTTCTTTTGGGTTCCCTTTGCTTGGAATATTGATTTCCACCCTTTATTTTCAGTCTAAATGCATCCTTGCAGGTTAGATGAGTTTCCTGAAGACAGCAGATACTTGGCTTATATCTTTTTTATCCATCGGGCCAGTCCATGTCTCTTGAGTGGGGAATTCAATCCATTCACATTTAATGAGAGAACTGATAAGCGAGACAGATTACTGTTCCTCATGTTGGGTTGAATTTCATTGATCTGTTTTCTCTCTTGAGCCATTATGATAACTGTGTTTTCATATTTATCTCTTGATTAGTGTTACATTCGAGGGTCCTTCTTGTGCTGGACCACGTGTAACTCTGTTTTGAATACTTCTTGGAAAGCTGCTCTTGTCTTGGTGAATTCTCTGAGTTTTTGTTTATCTGAGAATGTCTTAATTTCACCTTCATATATAAAACTGAGCTTATCTGGGTACAGGATTCTAGGCTGGGCATTATTCTGTTTCAGAAGAGTGAGAATGCGGCTCCAATCTCTTCTTGCTTGTAAGGTTTCAGTTGAGAAATCTGGCGTGATTCGGATGGGCTTTCCTTTGTATGTTACTTGTTTCTTTCTCCTTACAGATTGAAGAAGGGCCTCGTTAGTGGATATTTTGGTCAGTCTGATAACTACATGACGTGGTGTCTTCCTATTTGGTATGAATCTCTCAGAGGTTCTTTGAGCTTCTTGAACCTGTGTATCTAGAGATTTGGCAAGGCCTGGGAAATTTTCCTCAATTATATCTTCAGATACTTTATTCAACCCTTGCTTATTGTCTTCTTCACCCTCAGGAATGCCGATAACTCTCACGTTAGGCTTCTTCACATAATCCCACATTTCTTGTAGACTATGATTATTTCTCATGTTTCTTTGTTTTAACTCTGTGACTGCCTTATTTAATTGGAAAGTGTTATCTTCGATCTCTGAGATTCTTTCTTCTGTTTGATCTACCCTGCTCTTGAGACTTTCCACTGTGTTTTGTAGCTCCTTGAATAAATTTTTCATTTCCAGGAGTTCAGTTTGATTTTTCTTCAGTATTTCAATTTCTTTGGTGAATTTTTCTTCCAAGTCCTGGATCTTTTTTGTGGTTTCTTTGTGTTGATTATCCATTTTTTCTTGCATAATGTTCAGCGTATTTATGATCCATGTTTGAAATTCTTCCTGTGACATGTTGCTATTTGGAATCTGCTTTGTGTTAATTGGTGGAGAACTAGTAATCCTCTTTGAGGGCATGGTTTCAGCTTGATTCTTTATACTCCTAGAGTTCCTTCGCTGAGCCCTTCCCATCTGAATGAATCCTTAAGATCCCTTCTTTCAGCTTTAGTCTGGATAGGGGCACACTGTGAGTGCCAGGTAAGCTGCCTCCTCTGTCACTAGGGGGAGCCCTTCACATATTGTTCAGGATTTTGCTAGCTCCGCTGGGGGGGCTGCCCCTCTTCCTCTCCCGAGGTGGCTTCTGTCTCTCTCTGTGAGAAAGACAGTGGATAGGGAGAGTGGAGCGGTGCCCTCATTCGCCCAACGCCCCAGCCACTGCAGTTCCCGCGGGCGATGGTCTGCCCCACCCCAATGTCTGCAAGGTCCACGCTCCACTCTCTCGTGACTGGGGAACCACTCAGTGTTCACACAAAGGTGGAGCTCCTAGTCAGGGTCCGTGGACTAGGGAAGGGAGCCGCCCAGGGAGCCGCCCGGTACCCAATCGCTCCTCAGCGTTTAGGCTGTGGACCCCGACAATGGTGGCCACCCGTCTGCAGATCACTGTCACTGGGGTTGAATGCTCAGGGACCGGCAGAGGCCAGAGGAGCCGGGGAGCGGGAGAATCCAGCCGCCCACCTATACGAGGCAGTTTGGCGTCTGCTAGAGCCGGGACCAAAGCAGCCCCACCGCCCGCGTATAGGAGACAGTTGCTAGGTGCGTCAGCTGCGCACAGCACTCCAGGGTCCAAAATGCCTCCTGCCAATGTCTCCTCTCTGCAGAGCCCCACATCTCCCGTGGCGATTCTGCACCGACTTCAGGCAGATCCTCAATTGAGTGGGTGTGGAGGTCAGAGGGGGAACAAGATGCTTTCCTGTGGGGCTGAACCCACCCCACTCTCTGGTGAGGTGGGTACAGCTGTCCCGTGCTCCCTTCTCTATTGGCCATCCCGCACTCTCCAGATTTTGGTGATTTATTTCCCTAATCACCTCAGTCTTTTCTTGCTCTCTCTCTCTGTCCCACGCTGATTCTCCATGGATTCACACCACCGTTCTTGTGGGGAAGTGAACCTCTAGGGTTGTGGCAGTGGGAGACCCATGCCTTCCACTCCAGGAGCACGAATCCAGGAGGTCACCACCATTCCACCATCATTGAGAATGAATCAAAGGAGTCTTAAAGGAACGGGCTGAAAAGTGCGGATCCTGTTTCAGTCTAAGTCTGAAACAGGATCCGCACTTTTCACCTGCCACACACATGCCCACTTCTCCTCTCTGGGCATAATAAAAACAAACCACTGGACTGACAGAGGGCTTGCCCCCCCACACACACCACACGACCCCACACAAAAACGTCCCCTCCAGTGACTCATTCTTATGCTAACTGGCAAACGGTGCTATGCCTTTTAAAATAATGGAAAAAGGATGGTGGAATGATACTTGAAAGACTGGTTTTATTCCAGGCTCCCGTACCAAGTATCGGCAACACCAAGTGAGCTAGGCCTCAGCATAGTTTTTTCCCTGGCAGCCATCTTGGGATTAAGGAGGCAGAGAAGTACCTTGTCACAATTATGGTGAAAGGTGCTGCAAAAACTGGCAAATAATTCTCCACGTAGTGGTTATTTCAAAAGCTCTATGGCATACTTCTTGGAACCAGCTAGTTACCTGGGGCCACGCATAGAGGGTTATAGAGAACCATGGTGGATTCACGGAAGAAGAGTCAAATGATTCTTAAAGGAACGGGCAGAAAATGTGGATCCTGTTTCAGTCTAAGACTAAAACAGGATCCGCACTTTTCACCTGCTGCACACATGCCAACTTCTCCTCTCTGAGGATTAAAAACAAAAAAAACAAAAAAAACAAAAAAAAAACACTGGACTGAGGCCGGGCGCGGTGGCTGACGCCTGTAATCCTAGCACTCTGGGAGGCCGAGGTGGGCGGATCATTTGAGCTCAAGAGTTCGAGACCAGCCTGAGCAAGAGCGAGACCCCACCTCTACTAAAAATAGAAAGAAATTATATGGACAGCTAAAAATATATATAGAAAAAATTAGCCGGGCATGGTGGCGCATGCCTGTAGTCCCAGCTACTCGGGAGGCTGAGACAGGAGGATCGCTTGAGCTCAGGAGTTTGAGGTTGCTGTGAGCTAGGCTGACGCCATGGCACTCACTCTAGCCTGGGCAACAGAGTGAGACTCTGTCTCAAAAAAAAAAAAAAAAAAAAAAAAAACACTGGACTGGC